>NC_068985.1:89123848-89127688 GCF_001194135.2 Octopus bimaculoides
ATATATATATATATAAATGAGTGCTTGTGTGTGTGTGCATATGTTTTTTGTAGGTATAGACGTGAGAGTGAGTGTGTTTGGATGTATGGACATGAATGTGCATGTATATGTAAATGTCTATAAAATAAAACGATATGAAGAAAATGTAAGAGGACACAGTTGATGTGTTGTGGGATAATACGAGCATTTGAAGATAAAATAATGCATCAATGCTTTGATTCGCAGCCTGTGACATAGAAATATTCCAGCGCAAAGTAAACCATGAACCATATAACAGTAACACACCACAACAACACATATGTGCGTATGTGTGTGTTTACGATAATGCTGTATAGTATAATATATTTAATCGACTTTTATACATTATCTGTCCACAGGAAAATGC
Organism: Octopus bimaculoides; assembly: GCF_001194135.2. Classification (NCBI taxonomy): domain Eukaryota; kingdom Metazoa; phylum Mollusca; class Cephalopoda; order Octopoda; family Octopodidae; genus Octopus; species Octopus bimaculoides. The sequence goes on from NC_068985.1 coordinate 89,124,234, forward strand.
TACCACTTGATGCCAGGAAGAACGTTGAAAGAATATTGTACAATGAGTAGAATCAGTTAAGTTGAAACGCATCCAGGAATGGCAGTAAGTTAGGTCAATTCGACGCCTGGCTAAGTTAATGGAACTACATAGAAACCATTTCTTGCTGCTTTCACTCACTGTCTGCTATTAAAAAATATACATCACCGTAATTGGCTCTATCAATATAATATATACATATGATATATACTGTCCGCCGCCTTCCAATACCTTGTTCATTGATTTATCCTATTTTTTTCCTACTCTAGACATAAGGCCTGAACGTTTAGGGAAAGAGGCCAGTCAATTGGATCGACCCAGGGCGAAACTGGTATTTAATTTATCGAACCCCAAAAGGACGAAAGGCAAAGTCAACCACGACGGAATTTGAACTGAGATTGTAAACACAGACGAAATACTGCTAAGCATTTCGCCCTGAGCGCTAACATTTCTTCCAACTCGGCACCTTAGCTTTAGATATTATCATTTTCTAATCTAGGCACAAGGCCCGAAATATTCGTCTATTCTTCTCTCATCAATGGCTGACGCTTTCCTTTCTGACTCTTTCTCATGTGCATCTGTAGCGTTGGAGAAATCATCAGGCTTACTTTACTCCGTATTTATCTCTTTGTTTCTACATTTTTGGTTCAAAGTCACAAATTAACCAGTATGATTCTAAATAATAATTAACGATTTCATGACATCGTCATTTATTTAGTGTCCTCCAGATGTGTTTAGAACTATTTTTAATGATTTAAACATAATTTAATATCACAGTATAGAATGTGTATCAACTTCATATCGTAGTTAATCATTTACCGAAGAAACCGTTTATTTTCTTGCCCATAATTTTTAGCTGTATTCTACATAACTGATGTTTCTCTTTTCTTTTCTTTTTTTTCCGTCTTTCTTTCTCTCTTTCTTCCTTTCATTCTTTCTTTCTCTCCATCTCTCTCTCTCACACTGTCCCTCTCTCTGTATCTTGATCTTTCCATCTCTCTCTGTCTTATTCTCCCCTCCCTCTCTCCACCTCTCTCTCTCTCTCTCTGTCTTGTTCTCCTCTCCCTCTCTCCACCTCGCTCACTCTCTCTCTATCTCTCTCTTCGTTGATGTCGTATCTTCATAATGTGGCAATTCCTACAGAATGTCCAAATTGATATGTTAAAATATCCAAACATTTTACAGACAAAAGCAATATAATCACATAAATAGCGTAATAAAGATCCCAGAAGATATGGTAAATTCCAGAGAAACTTAAAGTATGAGAGATTCTCTGGTTGATAACCTCCATTAAATCAAACATATATTTTTGTATAATTTCAATAAAGTATTCACATTATAAAATTTAATCAAGATTCGTTTTAAATTTGAAAAGCTCTTCAAAAAGAATTTAGATTGCAACACAAACACCGCTATTATTGGTTTTCATCGAGTTTAAATAATAAAAAAAAAAAGATTCCTTATACAATTTTCAAGAATGTTTATCTCTTTTAATATTTTTCTTCTTCAAAATTATTTAATTTTATATTTACAATGTTATTTATTATTTCACTTGTATTACTCTTTTTAAAATATTTGACTGACAGTCACCAAAATTTTGATTTTAAAGACAGTTTTGGAAGTCTAAGATGAATATCTCATGGTTTGATTTCATTCGTCAGTATTAATGGCAAGCATTTCTTTGAATAATTCAACTATTGGAACTGAAATATTCGAAATGTTGCTAAAAGTAAAATGTTTTCCTATGATTAGATTTCTGTAAAATTACAAATACATGTGAATGGGAATTAATTGAGAAAGTTTATATATATAAATATACATGTAGTTGCGTACAGAAACATATATACAAGAATATGTTATACCGTTTATAATAATATTGAAAAGAACTTAGGAATGAGAACCCAAGTTCGAAATTTCTCCAAGATACCTGATAAAGGCTGGGGAGTACATCAGCCGAAACGTTGTGTTCACAACAAACACTATGAGGACAAATATCCGTCAAATAATCTAAATAATGTACGTATTACTGTTGTTGCTGATATTATTACTATTGTTGTTGTTGCTATTGTTATTGATATTATTATTATTATTATTATTATTATTATTATTATTATTATTATTATTATTATTATTATTATTATTATTACTACTACTATTGTTGTTGCTGCTGCTGTTTATGTTACGTTTTATCATTTTAAGCATAGCGGACTTGCACCCTGCATCCTACGGTAAAATGTTATTCATTATTGTCAGCTATATATTACCTTCCTGATTATTCTGCTCGTGGAAAGAAGGCAAACTTTCAACAGTTCTACTGGGCACCTTATTCCAATGTCTTTTATATTCCTCTTGATGCCGTCTGATACTGTTCCAAAGGACCCAACAATACTTGGCAGCATTTTCACCTTCTCCATTTTCCATAGCCGGGCTACTGCGTACTTGTGAGAGTTGTATTTAACTATCTTTTCACCTTCCTTCTTGACTATTCGTGGGTCAAAGGAACATGCAGCATTAACCATATGTGGTGCATCTTGTCTACCACCGCTAGGTCCGGTCTGTTCTGCTCTAGAACCGGATCTGTTTGGATTGCTCGTCTTCGACCCCACCATTCTCTGCGCTTTCTGCTCATACGTGTCTTCTCTCTCTAGACCCCTGTTTTCGCACAGTTTCCACTGTAGCAATTTTGCTACCTGTAAGTATTACCACAGCTTGTAGCGGTTTGGAAGAAGTGTAGGAAATTCGTTCGTGATATGGGAAGATGCGGCACAGCGGTGACACTTGGTCATTGCTAATGTTGACTCTCCAGTTCGTGACCAGTGCTTGGTCTTGCACTGCTAGTATAGTGCCCTCATCTACATTTCTTCCTAGGATATAACTCAAAGTATCTATCCTCATCTTTCACCAGGACCTGAACATGGTTCTCGATCCTGGTGCACGCCTTTCTCACCTAATGCCTGCGAAAAGGAATCATCAATCACTTCCTTTATCTTGACCATAATATATATGTGACAGTTTAGTGCTCCTCACACATAGTTATCCGTAGAATTATAAATAGAATTAGTCGACAGAATCTGTTGTTGGTATTGTAGAAATTCTCCGACAACAAATTCTGACTTTATTTAGAGATATGGCGTACAGCCGAATCCTTCTGCCACACTTATGGCTTGGCAGCAAAGGCAGGTTTTGAACACAATCCCAAACAGCTTCACGTACCGGTATGAATTGTGCCTAAGATCATTTTCCAAAATGTGGTGAGTACTTGTGTCATGCGGGCTCGCATAGAACACCTTTATTTGCCTTTCTTGCTGGTCACAACTTTTTATTCTCTGTTACCCTTGTCCGTGTCACGTGTTACAGTGTTTCAGTGTTCACAGAACATTGAGTAGCAGTTGTAATCTCTGGATTTATATTTTCGGCGCGAATCACCATGATACAGT
>NC_068985.1:89128104-89128831 GCF_001194135.2 Octopus bimaculoides
TATATATATATCTGCACGCAGATGTTATTTCACCACACAAACTATACTTTTTTTAAATCCCCTAAAAGTATATGCTTTATAATGTCCACTACTCCAATATATCTTCAACAAACAATACTCTCCATAATATTATATTCCTTTGCATATGAAGACATTCATACTTTTTCCTATGCGCTGAAACCAGAAACTCCTCTAATTTAATACAAACCAAATCTAATATATCAAAACTAAAAAAAAATGCTGTTACCTCGACATCAATGTCTATGTCGCCATCTTGTTTTTATTGAAATGGAGATGGCATTTTTTTTTCTGTTTGCATAAAACTGGTTGCTGTGATAGCTCTGGCACTCTATGTAGTTTTGGTGGGTGAAAATGATTGAAAGCAGATTTATTAGATCACTGCTTTGCTGCAAAGTAATCTTGAAGTTGGTTTTGTGAATGTTTAAAATCTTAATCAGTTCTCCCCCATGGAAATATCTCCATAGCAACGAGTTATATTAGACATGATCAAACAATATATACGTAGTGAGAAAATATATCAAAGATACAAATAATGCACATACACACAAGTATTTATATACATATGGGTGTGTCTATATACATATATATTAATGTGTGAACATGCTTATGAGAGTATGAGTGCATATATATGTGTGTGTCAGTAAAACATTTCACACTGCTGTCTATATTTATTATATATATATATATATATATATGTATGTGTATG
>NC_068985.1:89128926-89134090 GCF_001194135.2 Octopus bimaculoides
TATAAACATATACGTCTTCTCGGTAGACCAAGAACATTACTGATTATGCTAATAAGTCATCTCTTGGGAAATGTATAAGATATATTTCTCTATTCCCCTAACTTTTAACCTCCTGTTCTGAATCAAAATTAAAAATGTATAGATATAGACATGGTGAGTGACATACACACACGCACATGCATATATGCATTAAAAAACGACCATTCGTTTATAAAGCAACAAACACAATCACATACACAATACCGACATTCAGTTCTCTATTATTAATTCTTTTATTTTCCAATAATTTTAACAAGATCCTGAAAACTATGTTTAAAAAGCGATTGCCCTAAATTTTTGAATAGCAGATTCTATATACTTCAACTATTCCAGCATATTCATAAACGAAACTAACTTGTGCGCAACGGAAGAATAATGACCCATTAAATCTCTGGTGTGTTTTCGATTTTCTTGTATTATTAGAATGAGTGCTACAGCAAGATGTCGAAAGACGTTACTCTACCAGAAATTATATTAAACTCCTGGGAAATGCAGAAAATTCATGGAACCAGTAGACTGATTAGTGATTCTGTTTTTGAATGAAAATTGCCCCGGAAATTCTTGAGATACCAGCTAATGTTAAAAAGGTGAGGCATTGAAAAAGTGTATATCAAGTGGAGTATCTACCACTAAAATTTTACAAGGTGACGCACAAGTAGCATAACGTAAAGTTTGAAACAAATTCACACAAACGAAATAGTTCATAGTCTTTCGTTTGCAAGTGTTATCGTGTTTTTCGACAGTTTGTAACTGCTGGCGCATTAGTCGTCTATTTCCTACGTTATCACCGCATCCTCCCCACATTAAATGATTGTGAGCTTGCATTGCGTGAACATATCTAAAATCTTCTGCATGATGATGTACTCAGTAGTGGAAACAAAGGAGATTGTGGAAGCGCACATGAGAACTGGTTTTGTTAGGCAAGTAAAGACATTCCGACCGAGAAAGAAAAGAAGCAATGCTGGCTAAAACTTGGTACGCTGTGGGGTCAGTGCGCAACGCTTCAAAACAAAGAAACTCTACAGTTCGAACGCCAGATGTTATTCAAGATATTTGCCATAATATTACACTCATTCTAAAGAAGATTACACATAAATTGGCGCAGCGTTCTTACATATGCAGAATCATGTCAACAGATGTTGAAAGGGCTAAAGTTGAATATTTTTTAAAATATTATGTGATGGTGAATCCTTATCAGCACTTGTAAACTAATTTCTTCATTTACATAATGCTACAGAACACGACTACTTTTTTCGGGTGCTACACTTTCAGGTAGGTGTTTTGTGAATATTCTTTATGCTACTTAAAGTCTTCATTTACATGATGCTCAATAAACCTCTCAAGATGGAAGATAAATATTGCGTTCTACAACTACATAATACGATGCAGAATTTCTATCTTATATATTCAGCAATTCGGAGCATATTTCAGCTACAGAGTCTGACTAAATAGTTGATGACACGTGATAGAGAGAACGGAAATCGAGACAAGCATGCGTAACCATTTGCAATCGCTTCCCTTCATGCGATAATTAATTCTTTCCCTCTTCGATATTATGCTCTTTAACTTAAATTCTGTCCTTTCATTTACTTTTTCATCTCTTCTCCGTAAGCGTCTCCCTTATAAACCAGACTCACCATATTTGCTTTGGTTGTTTTCAGCCTATGTCAGATCAAGAAACAATACACTTTAAAATGATGTATCAGTTCTTCTCGATAGACTGGAACCGAAATTTGAACGGATTTCATTCGATTAAATATGGATGCGTTTAGCACCCACAATCACATTATATGAATGTGGGTTCTAAGTTTGTTTTCGGTATTTAAACCTAGATTACAGTCACATTTTTCTCACCTCAGATATACACATTTTCTAACTGAATAACTGAGGTAATGTAGCATCTTAATGTAAGTTGTTCTTGATACGAAACTAATATTGATATATATCAATATCATATTGGTATCGATGCATTTCAAAGTGGAGGAACCAAATAATTTTAGCTTTAAGGATGCCTGAATGAGAAAATCATTTTATGAAATGCTACAAAGATCTATTCCATCTATTGGTGAACATTCATAGATATCTAATCTCGTCGTCAGGTCTACTTGCTTCGAATTTTTGTTTGCTCTGTCAAAACATGTCACATAATACTTTGCAAAAAGTAGGCTAATGGAGAATTAAAGCCAATGCAAAATGTGTAACTTGTACTTAAATATGACAAGGCCAGCGACGCTGCATTATATTCTCTGAGAAAACTAAGAAGAGTTAATAAATTATCACCAACAGGAACTCATAATCGCCTTTATATTAGTCATGTGTACAATGCTATAAGTTATTCAAATCTCTAAATAAATTCACGGAATATATAAAAATGAGACAACTCAATTTCTAGCGATCCAAATCGATGTTATCCTTATTAGCTTAATGCATAAATAGCCTCTTTTCAACATCGTATGTGTATTTACATGTAATTCCATGTTTCTCAATGTAGTTGTTTCCATCTATAATTTTTCGAATCCAAATATTTGCTTTTACTTATAGGACCGCCAATCTTTCATCACCTTTGCTGACCAATGAGAAATATGTTTCAATCTGCTTCAATCAACAAGTAACAAGGCTGAACGGAAAGAAGATAGGAGGCTGCATATAGTGCCAAAATTGCAGGGACTGGGGTAGTGATGCGACATCTACAACATTCTGTCATCCGATGAAGTGAGATAACTGTAAATGCCAAACACGCTTCATGGATTCGGTGTTTTCGCATATTCTTACATATGGTCCAGAATCTTCGGTAATGACAAAAAAAGATAGCATCTCGAATACAAGTAGCTAAGATGCTATTACTCCGAGGATTCTTTGGGATAACGTTCAAATCCTCTACTTTTACAAATTGAGAGATCACAGCCTTAATAGTATGGACACGTTGGAAGAATGTTTCGGAAAGGAATCGTGGGTCAAGATTTATAGGCACAGACTACCATTAGTATATAGTAAGTTATGCCACTAGCAAGAGAGTTGGATAATATGCATGAGTTCGGTTGGTCATAGTTGCGGATTTATCTGCATTATTCGGTGACAATTGCTTCTGATAAGGAGTAGTTTCAAGGCTCTCTTCCATAACGCTCTCAGTATTAAGTTGGCATAAAAAATTAGATGAAATGAGGATCTTACTTTGTTGTAAGCATGTCTATATCATTCGTAATTATTTCTAAATTCACTTTCTGTGTATTGAAAAAGTTTATATTTTTAATGTAGAGACGAGCGAACGTTTACATAATGTCTGCCAAGATTTTCACCCTAATCTTATTCCCCTCACATCAATTTCTGGGGTATGGAATCACTCGCATTACTGCAAACTTTAGGAACATATTTACTTAGCCACTCTGTTATGTGTAGCAGGTATCATATTTTTCATGTTTATGTGCTGTTTCAAACATTTGTTTTAGTCATTTTGCACTGTTTTGTCTGGTATTGTAAACATATTATCATAATTATTCTCAAAATATCTGAAAGAAAATCTGACTCATCCCATTTCCCATGTTAAAAATGAATAGACGTTGTGGAGAGAAAGAGAGAAAGGTGGTGAAACGCATACAGACAGACAGCGAGTGAAGCACAGCGAGCGTTACAAGTTCAGTAAAGGTAACAGAATGTTTGTGTGGAGAGGAAGGATTTATAAAATGAGATGAAAGGAGAAAGGTTACTAATGGAATGTGCGAGAGAGAAAGAATGGTCAAGGATTGAAGTATGTAAGACATTGAAAAAATGTCGATGTGGATAAGTGTGAGAGAAGATAAGTTATACGGATATAGAAAGAGAAATATTTAAATGAAAAGTGTAAGAGAGGGGGATAGAAAGAAAGAAACAAAAAGAGAGAGAATTGAAAGAAATCAGAGTAGAACAAGACGGATACAAATACAAGAGATTAGGAAACGGATGTGCTAATAAGTTCACTTTCAGCAAGAATGTGTTCTAATGACAAAGAAACAGAAGGAAATAACGGAATTACTTTTGAAAAAAATTCTTACCGTCTTTAGGAATGACCATAAGATATTGACTGTATTCCGTGATCTTTCTCTGAGAGAGAATATCTGCGAATGCACCGGCGACAATGTGAATTTTTATATTTACCTGAATATTTTGAGATGCATTCATAGAAATTGAAGAGAATATCAAGAATGTTTCATACTTTAATAGTTTACAATGACATTTTCAAAACGTTCTAACTATGGAAATATTAAATATTCAAAAATATATCGAGAAATAAAAATTATCATTCAAATACGCCAGCAATATTTTTTGTATGAGACATGTGTAGAATTGGCGAATTAATTTCAAGTGTGACACAAGCAAGAAAGTGTTATGTTTTTAAATCACAAAAACACGAAGACTATTTTGCTATTTTTGTTTGTTGAACTCTCAGATTACATAAGGAATGAAGAAAAATTTGATGTATGATTTCCTGTAATATTTTGACAGATATTCAATTATGGAAATATTATTTTTCGCTATGTACATTCATATATGTACGTCTAAGTAAGAATATATTACTATATGAGTATGTATGAGCATTCGCGTGTCTTATGTAAATGTATATATATATATTATAAAATACTTACAAGAATTATATGTTTACGTAATGAAAGCTAAAACAATATAATGCATTGTCCGATTTGTCGTGTAATATTCTTCCGAGACTTTTTATAATAATGTCATTCTATTGTGACAGAATAGTTTCTTTTTATAAAACATTAGATAAATGAACATGTAAAGACGTACAACTTACAAAAGACACATTTGAAATTACTGAGTACAATGTTGTAAAGAGCAATGTATTACCATACGTATATGCATATGTATTGACTGAGATAGAATGAAAAACAAAAGCGAAACTGGAAACAACTAATTTAGTCACTTCATTTTACATGCGTTTCAATAGGAAATATTAATATTAATTGCATGATGTCAGTCAAACATATTCCATTGTCACATCTTCAGATGCGTAACGTTAAGTCGTCATATGACCGTTTTGCCATCTCATTTAGGAAAGCCTTGCATACAAATATTAAAATACCTGTGGATTTCTTAATGCGTTGTCTTAGTTGTGAAATATGAGAATATATAT
>NC_068985.1:89134744-89135190 GCF_001194135.2 Octopus bimaculoides
AAATATCAATACATACATATATACACACATTTAGATATACATATATAAATATGCATAATGACATATATATACATTTATATGTATATGTATATGCATACAAGGAACTCATTTATTATTATTATTAGGCGTATTATATTAATTGTAATAGATAAAGTATATATATGTACATATGTATGCACGATTGTGTATGCATATAAATAAATAAGCGTCCAATGGGACAGCATAGCTATTTTTGAATTTATATATGATTTGACAGTTATGAGTGGTATACAAGGAAAAAATGAAAATAAATTGTGGTGCAAATTAAAAAGAAATTGTTTTTAGAAAACTTTCTAGAAATAGAAATATAAGTAGTTAGTATGATTTTGTATAAGTTACTTGAAATTCGAAAGACAAAAAGATTTTCGGGTTGTGATGGAGTAATTATTAGGTTAATATATTGGGGG
>NC_068985.1:89135216-89137579 GCF_001194135.2 Octopus bimaculoides
TTATTATCAGCTAAAGAGCGTTAAATTCGTTTGTGTGAAATACGTCTAAGAGGAAGGACTAAAAAAAGGGAAGAATAGCTGTTGACATTACAGAATTTATAGAGACAATACTTGATCAGAAAAAAAATAACGTACGGTGATAAAAGAGTTCATTTGAGAGGTTGAATAAGGTAGCAATGTAGAGGAGATAATGCTAAGGTAACTTCCTAGAAAAGGTGTTTCATTGTATTTTAATGTTAAATTTGTTAGATATATATTAAGAGTTTACAATATGAATTGAGAATCTAGATATGGGTAAAAAATATGTAAGACCGTAGCGATATATATATATATATATATATATATATATATATATATATATATATATATATATGAAATCATTTTCTAATTTATATAACGCAGTGTTGAAAGTGGATGTGATAAAAAAAAGTGTCTTTATTATTGAGTGATAGGTGACAAAAAAAGTATAATAACGATACGAGAAGTTATTCAAACATATTAGGAGATTGGAAAAAAATGAGTGAGTATACGTAGGCACAAGTGTGACTGTGTGGTAAGTAGCTTGCTTATCAACCACATGGCTCCGGGTTCAGTCCCACTGCGTGGCACCATGGGCAAGTGTCTTGCTCAGATCGACTTAGCTTAGGAAAAGGAGTTCTACCAATAATTCAAAGCTTCAACCTTTTCACATTCGATGTGTCACACTGAAATACTGAATGTCCAGGAGAACTATTTCAAGGGTAGTAAATAAGATGCAGGGGATGGCATTTATATCTAAGGTGTGGGTTGATAGAAAAGGGAATATTATTAGAAAAAAGGCGGTGGTGAGTTGCAACAGATAAAAATGTTATCGCTCTGGAGAGTAAAAACTAAGCACATCTTGTCTATGGAGGCGTGCGGTTGGGTAGCCAGGTATAGTAGTCACTCAGAAGGTCAATTGTGGCTGGATGAATAAGTTTGTTGAGCGGAAAAGTCGCTGAATATGATTATTCTGAATGTTTCTCATATAAATATTACAATTTAATCTGTGCCATTCTCCATGCATTCAGTTCTCATAATTGTAGTAGAGTTTGCATGTTGTGCACCCTAAAATTTTCCGTTGCCCACACATATGCTTCAGTATATTATTGAATGAGAGTGAATTAGAGTGTTTTGCTTGTATGTAAACGAGTGAACGCATGTGTATATGTGTTTCTGAGGGTATCTGTCCAGTTGTGTAGGTGACATTCTTCTGTTCATGCAACTATCGTGCAATTATGTGACAATATATTCAATATTAACTTGCGTCTACCGGAATAATAAGAAATGTTGTTGCGTATGTGTGTTGCATATGAGGTTATTTATACACAGAGAGATATAAACGCGCCCGCACACACAAACGCACACATAATTTTAGCTAGATAGATAGATTGATTGATTGATAGAGAAGTAGGTAAATAGAGGGACAGAAAGACATTTAGACAGGTAGACAGACAGTCAGATAGACTGATAGGTAGATAGATAGATAGATAGATTGATAGGTAGGTAGGTAGATAGACCCGCAAATGAATTTCATGCAAGTTTATTTATCAGTATGTGTTCAAACGAAATCTGTAATGCTGCAAGAAAATACTTCATTTTAATATTTACAATGTTACACTTCAAAAGAATTTTCTCCCTAATTGATAAGAGGGAAAGATATGAGAAAATATGAAAGACATCTTCATATATTCCAGGTCACTTTGAACATTACATCTTGAAATAGTGTTTCATCTGATTTGCTGATTGAAACCAAAGACTCGTTTTATTATCTGCCGTCATTTTCAATCTTCATTTCATCCATGACAGTACTTGAAGAGTTCTCACGTGACACTTGAGTAAATACCAATACATTTTTTGTTTCTTTTAAGTTGGTTGTCGACTGAATATACGCATCGCAAATAACCATTGTTTCTCTGAAGAAATTGAGCAACCCGATTCAGCTAGTGTATATACGAGATGCGTACCTTTCGTTTGCTATGCTTATTTGTTCATTTTAATGTTTCCATATGAATATGTTATATTTATAATTTGAGGGACTAGAAATTGGAAGCCTAATTCAGAACATATTCGGCCTTTGATGGCGAATTGAGTATCAAAGAAAATATCTTGCAATTAACTCCAAGAAGTTCTATATGGCCGAAGGAAAAGAATAAAAATCTTAAAATATGTATTAATGAAAGGAAGTGTTGATGTAGAATGTCGTTATGAGGGAAGGTCTCATTTACATAAAGGCGCTCAAATAAGCAGCTACATCATCACGCACAGGTATCGCTTGTATGTACACGTGTGTGCGTGTGTGTGTATATATATATATATATATATATATATATATATATATATAT
>NC_068985.1:89138070-89138793 GCF_001194135.2 Octopus bimaculoides
TATATATACATATATATGCATATATATGGGTACGAAGATGTATGGATATATATGTATATACATGTATATATATTGCATATACATACATTTATATAATAATATATATATGTGTGCATTTACGCGCATCCGCTTACAAACGAGAAAGTTTCATTCTCAAACGTTGCGCAGCAAAAGGATTTCAGTGTAGTATCTCATTTATTATCCTCCTTAAATTAGGAAACCATATTTAAATCTCTGTGATAATTCCGATAGAAATGGAAAATTCCAATCCTTTCTTTCGTTGAACATAGGCGCGATGAATATCAATGAACTGTATTGTATTGCTGCCTATATCATGTAAGTTCTTATATAGTTATGCATTCTAAGTCTTGTTGCCTTGTCACAGGCATTACTGTGTTATGAGAAATTTGCTTCCGAAATGCATAGTTCCGGGTTCAGTTACACTCCGCAGCACCTTGGGCAAATGTTTTCAACAATAACCTTAGTGATGGATTGTGTCAATCGTTTACAAGTAAAGAACACTTCTCAATACCTATATCTATATAACTTCTGTTGAATTACTTCAGTCCTATATAAACTTATAAAATGAATTAGACTGACTTGTTTTTTTCGAACCTGTGGAAGGTACACAAGATGCCGAAATATAGTTCAACTACAAATTAATATGTTACCTTCGAATTGCGCTTTTCGTTATTAAGTTTGCCTTGGCGATGGATTACGTCA
>NC_068985.1:89138803-89140858 GCF_001194135.2 Octopus bimaculoides
TATTTTTACTTCTTTATTTGTTATTGTTATTATTATTATCACAATTATCATCATCATCATCATCATTATTATTATTATAATATCCGGAACGTTGTGTAGACAACAAACAAGATGAGGACAAATATCCGTCAAATATAAACTATGTTAATAATGTATACATTCTGTTGTTTAAATGCCGCCGAGGAGGACTTTGCATCCAGCATTTCGGGGTGGGTAAAATATTTAAGATTTGGGCAGTGCCTCAAATAATTCGCGTAGAGTTCTCCCCGTAAATACCAAATATATTGTCTACACTAAGAAAAAAAGATGATGCATGCTAAATTAAGAATCGTTTTATTGCTTTGCTGAAGATGAAGCATCATATGAGTATGCAAGAATTACTTTGTTCCTCTCTGTTAACACATTTTAATATTTAAAGTCCATGTGAGTAGATTGGTCTCATGAAACAAATACCTATCTATGGTTACGTCCAGTAACTATCAAAGCTATGAGTTAGTATTTATCATGACATATGAAATTATTTAAAAAAGAAAAAGAATGTTTTGCAATTTCAAATATATCAAATATACAAGAGAACAGTGAAAGCATTGAAAGATGTAAAGTATGATAAAAGGAACACGTGACTCTTTGGTGTAGAAAATTATTTCTTCCACAAAAGATTTAAAAAATAGAATCAAGCTGGAATAATTCTTAGGAAGAGAAGTTTTAGGAAAAAAAATATTCTTAGATTCTGAAAAACAAAGAATCAATCCGATGTTTAAGAAATTTGAGTGAAACATCTAAGGAAGATTCTATAATAAATTCTTTGATGCTTCTTTGAGATTTTTGCGAGGATTTTTTTCTTTATTTATAAACCTTCAATGTTGCAATACTTAGTTGACGTTGTAGCTTTTTTTTATTTTTTCCTAATTTTGTTTGTTATTATTGTATTTGTTCGTTCCTATATAACTTTGGTAAGTGTGTGTATGTTTGTATGTGTATGGGTCTGTATGTGTATCTGTGTGTGCGCGTTTGAGTGTGTATGCGTGTGAGTATGTGTGTGTGTGTGTGTAATATTATTTAGGTATATTTATATGATAATCTTATTTGACTTATTCTGCCGTAAAAAAAAACATATTTTGTTATTTTGTTCCGCTTCTGAATGCAGTTCACTTTTTCTCAAATGCTATTACTAACACAGGAGTATGTTTACAGCTAACTTATTCAATGATCGTTGGAGAGGAGTAAAATATAAATTAACCTTATTTCTCCTGAGCATTTCTTCTTATAAATATATTCATGATAGAAGATTAGATTGTCTTATTAGAGGTTATATAGGGTTATATTATATTCTGTAGTAAGATAACCTTTTCAATGACAGTCGACGAAGATATTGTCTTCAACAAATAAGTCAAAGTATAATTGTGATATTGGTTTATTTGACTTTGCCTTAAAACAAAGGGTAACGATTCTCCCTTATGAGATTCTGACTTATACTAAAGAAGGATACATTAATTAGCTTCTAGTGTTTAATTTCGTCATCTGACAATCTGATTTCAAATCCTGCTGAGGTAAACAATTGTGTATACCGTTCTGGATTCGATGAAAGAATGATCCTAGGAACACGCGTGGATTTGTGGTAAGTCGTTTGCTTTCCAACAATTTGATTTTGGGTTCAGACCCACTGCGAGACAAATCCAGCAAGTGGCTCTTCACTTACGGCAGCACTGCCTCTTCCAGTCACTTGATGTAGGCCTCTTGATTCTGAGGTCTTGTGGGAAGACGAATGGATGCATAATGTCGTGTGTACACTCATGTTTATTGATAGATAGACAGACAGATAGATAGATAGATAGATAGATAGATAGATGGATAGATGGATGGATAGATAGATGGATAGATGGATGGATAGATAGATAGATACATTTCTTTTATTAGCCACACACGGCTCAACGAAGATGGGACAAATACAATGTAGAGCTTTTCTTTTTGGGAGGGGGAAAAAGGGGGGTGTCGATCAAAAGGGATCGTCGGAAGGGAAAAGGGGCGGGAGTTCGATCAAAAGGGATCGTAGGA
>NC_068985.1:89145069-89149715 GCF_001194135.2 Octopus bimaculoides
TATTTTTGTTGGTGATGGTGGCTTGTTATTTGTGTGAGGTGTGTGTGTGTGATGTGGGGGAGGGGGAAACAGTCTTGGAATTGTCTTTCTTTTCTCCCGCTTCCCCACTTGTTGTTTTTGCAGATGCTGTTGTCTTCTCAGTTGCTGTTGTTGCTTGTATTTCTCTCGTTTTGATTGTTGATGGTGGTGTTGGTAGTAGGGTTTTTTTCCTGGGTTTTGATGGTTGCCCTTGTTGCTTTTTTGGGTTGCCGGCGGTTGGGCAACTGTCCTTCAGGTGTGCCTCGCTGCTGCATACATAACAATGTGGCCGCCTTCCCTCCACCACTACATATAACTTGTGGTCCTTTGCCAGTTGGGATGTGTGGGGGGATCTTTTTGGCACTCCTCTTCAGTGATGTGGAGGAGGACTTCGATTTTTTTTCCTCCTTCCCAGTTTTTCTCCTCTGCAGTAGCAATTTCTAATATATTTGCCTCCTCCATTTCGAGGCATATAGAACCTACTATCCACTGTGTTTCGACTTGTGAATGGACATTCTTTACTGTCACCTTCGTCACTCTCTGTACAGGATAACTCGGTATCATCACCAAGTCATCTGTGTGGAGAGAGAGCGTCGAAAATTCCTTCGCTAACTCTTCGCTCTTAAAGCGTACTAGGACCGTGGCAAATTTGCGTCCCCAAGTAACATGAGTTTGAAAGGGCCATATGGGTTTGAGACAAATCTCAATTTTTTGGGTGGAGAAATTCTCCGGTCGCTTGGTTTTCTGGTTGATAAGTCTGTATGATATGTGCTTCTTGTTTGTGTTTTCGATGATTTCTTTTGGTATGTGTATTTGTACAGTGTCACCTTCTTTCGTGAGAGATAGATAGATAGATAGATAGGTAGATAGGTAGATAGATAGATAGATAGATAGATAGATAGATATATAGATAGATAGATAGATAGATAGAGAGGAGTGGGAGAAATTGAAGATCTAAATGAGAATTTCTATGAAAAGTTAGTAAAATCAGGTTGCTTGACAGACAGCGAAATGAAACATTTCATAGATATGAGAAAGAAGAATACGCAACTTTAATGAGAATAAAATGGAGAGACAAAATTGAATGGAATTATCTGGTTTTGATAAGCTGCCGGATTATTTCAGTGAATTAAGTAAACAATATCAGTGATAAGGTAATATAATGAAGCCTGCTTACTCCTGGTTATCTTCTTTATTACTGTCGCCAGACATTATTATTATCAGCATCATAATTATCATTATCATTATCTTCTGACATTCTTTTAGATATCATGATAACTGTAATTCTAAAGAAGTAGTAATGATAAGTATATTACTATTAAATCTAGTCTAAGATATGTGACGTAGAGAAGAAATATTGGTACAGGTATAGCTGTCTTCTATAGATGTATTCTTTGGAAGTGTGTGACAGAGGTTTCGATCATTTGGCACAACAACTTCGACAAGTTTTCTCCTATTCTACGACTGCGTATTAATGATCCCAAAATTTAGTGGAATGGAATGCGGGAGCTCTTTGACGAGTACTGTCTTTCACTACTCTTAGTTATTTCATGAAGGGGCGTAGTTTAATGGCTATGCTGCTCGGTTCCTGACCATAACTTCGTCAGTTTAATTGACAGCAGTGCATTGTCTCCATTAGAAATATAATTTATTTCACGTGATTCCAGTAAAGACAGCTGGTAAAGATGAACTGTACCTGTAAATCAATGGACTAGCATTGTCGCAGGTTGTTTTATGTTAAAATCTCCCTGAGAGCAATATGAAGTGTACGCATCTCTATTGAGTGTTCAGCCAGTTTCACGTAAATCTCACCTGCAGTCCCCTCCTTTGATGTCATAAACTGAAACCTTCATCGTCGTAACAGTAGTTATTTCAAAATAATTCTACAATTACTTCGAAATCTGTCATTTTCACCAAAAATCTCTACGCAGTATATTTGTGTGGATCCCAAGTACTTTTCGATTCAATGTCCTTTGGCTGGAAGTGATCCTCGCCATTATTATCCATACATAGAAACTCGTCACAAGAAAATCGATATTGATTTGCGTGTTTCCTATCGATGCTGCTTCTGGTATCACTGCTATGTTTGTTGACGGTGCTGCTGCTTTATACGAGTTTGGCAGAAAAGTGATTTCGAAGCTGTACAGGTTGACTCTGCTTCTGATGTCGATGAAATAGCAGCAATTTAATGGATGAATACTTTGTCGCAGCTACTCTTACATGCATCCAGTGCAATTGCGTCCTGGTGAAGACGTTTTTCTAACCGGAAATTGCGTGGGTAGGTAAGAAGCTTACTTCCCAAACCACTGGTTCTGGGTTCAGTTTCATTACGTCACACATTCGGTATTTTCTACTAAAGCCTCAAGCAATAATGCCTTGCGAACGGAATTGGTAGAAAACTTAAACACGCTTGTCGTATATCAGAAAATCAGCTTCCAGATGTTGCAGATGAACAGCACTGAGAAGGCATTTATATTGGATGCTTAATCAGCCCTTTTATATCGGAATTATAGTTCAGAATTCGTCGTCGTTGTGTTTGGCTTCATCTCTTCTCTGCAAATGTAGTATCTTCTTTCTTGAACGCTTCTTTTATGGTGATGCCGTTGATGACTTTGAAAACAATTTCTGGGATAGAAGACTTGACAGAATAGACAATATGGCACACTTGGTTGTAGCATGCGATCGACTGTGTCGTGCCTTTCTTTCTTACCATATGATTTCCTCTTGTTATCTTCTGGTGGCTTCGCATTTATAGGTTCCGTTGGCGATGGAACATCACCATTTTGCACGGGCCGGGGTTGTGTTTCAGACGATTTAGGCTCAATTCCTTGGCCAGTAATTGATCCATCAGTAGGTGCCATACACCGACCTGTATATTTTCCTTTGTTTATTTAACCAACTGAGTTATATCGGCAGGTATTTGTGTCAATGTTTGCAGCGTTTCATCTAACATTTACTTAAACACAACTCTTCAGCTATTAAATCGCACCGTGTTATATATCTAGCAAAACTTTTAGTAAACATATCAACAGTATATATAGATATCATAATTTTTTTTTTTTTTCGAGAATATTCCTTAGCACTGTATAACCAAATTCTATTATATATTTAACCTTTAAATAAAAACAGACTTTATTTCACGGTGAAAATCCCCAAAACAGGTGTGAATTATTTATGTTAGATGGATGATTGAGGAACAGAATATATGTCATTTTGCAGAATACACAAAAATAAAACAAAAACATCATAGCCGATAAATACTCGCCAACGCAGTTTCATGTATTCAATGGAAGCATTTATGAAAATATTTTCCCTTTTTCTCTTTTTAAATATTGGACAGCATAACATTCACAGAATAATTCTAACATCTCACGAATGCGGGAATATACCCTCACACCGTATATATGTGCGTGTGTGTTTTTGTGTGTATGGGGGTGTATATTTGTGGTTATGTTTGTGTGTGTGTTTGTGTGCGTGTTTCGTAATGAAGACAGGAAATATAGAACTGAAAACATAAGTATTTTTATAGTTTTATTAATATTTAGCTGAAGCAACTGAGTGATTCAAAGGTCGAGATTTTCGTGCATTTTCATTTATCAAACTATTAGGTATTTCCGAAAATAATGGTCGCTCTAAGTGTTGAGTTTTGAAGCGTAATTTTATTATAGTATTTTAATTATATTTTAGGTGAATTTCAACCTACTTAGTAACTGATAATTGATATTTTCTACTTATTTCAGACAAAGGACAATAGTAGCCCTTAATTATGAACATGACAAGAAAGGACCTTCGCTTACTTATTTTGCATGAGTTCAAGATTTGGCATAATGCCTCCCAAACTGCTACTAATATCAACAGAGGGGTTCACAGGTGATGGGGAGAGGGATCCAAAAGTGATCGCACAGTATGAAGGTGGTTTCAGAAATTACGTATTGGTTATCAGAGCCTTGAATGTGAAGAAGGTAGACGACGGTTATGCAATCTTTACAATGAACAATTGAAAACAGTCTTTGAACAAACCAGTGTAAAAGTGTCAGAGAAATGTCTCAAGAATTTGGTGTCGGTATTGCAACGATCTAACGCACTCTACAGATTTTGAGGTGAAAAAGCTCGATAAATGGTTCCACGTGAGCCCAATGAAAATCAAAATGTTCGGCGATTTGAAGTGTACTCGATGCTCTTTCTGCGAAACAATAATGATATTTTCCTTTAACGAAGAGTCACATGCGACGAAACGTGGATCCTTTATGATAGCCGTAAACGATCAGGTCAATGGCTTGATCGTGATGACTCCGCCAAACATTTCCCAAAGCCAAAGTTGCATCAGCAAAAGATTATGGTGACTGTCTGGCGGTTTGCAACTAGTGTTGTCTGCTACAGCTTTGTGAAAACCACTCAGAGAATTACAGCAGACGTTCACTGCAATCAAATCACTGAAACGCATTCTCACTTGCAAATAATGTGACCTGCATCGGTGAATCGGCGTGGTTCAGTCTGCTCCACGATAATGCAAAACCACATGTTGCAAGAATGACGCTGCAGAAACTCACAGACTTGGGATACGAAAATTTAGCACATCCTCCATATTCGTCTGATCTTTCACCCACTGACAACAATTTTTGTAAGTG
>NC_068985.1:89150113-89154783 GCF_001194135.2 Octopus bimaculoides
TAGCAGATTTACAGAAAAACAAAAGACGAAGACAGGTGTAGGAACAACAAGCCGGTGTTTTAGTTTAAAGCTCGGGAATATGGAGAGAATAAGAATATATATAATTAAAAAATCGGAGATAAAAGACAAGAAAAAAAGAACAACGCGAGGACTTGGTGCATGCGAAGTATTAATATGTGGTTACATATATATATATATATATATATGTGTGTGTGCGCGCGAAATCTTTTAATGCCAAACCCTGTAGTCTACTCGGGTTTCTTACATTCTCATTTAATTTAATTAAATGCATTACATTATCGTGTTTGACATAACTATGGGATATTCTGAGATATTTTAAAACTTAACTTTCACGTTAATCCAATAATATTTGACAAGGGATATCTTTCCATTTCAAATATTCTGTCGCCTCTTATTGGCATAAATGTTGCTATGATAACTTTTATGGCAATCATTTATTTCACTTTTAAGAAATTTTCAAGAAATATATAATTCCTGAACTATAATTTAGTTACCTCAAATTACATAGACCACTTTACTTACTCATTATTATTAGTAAAACTATTCTAATTTAATTATCTTCTCTTTGTGTCTTAAATACATATTAGCTTCGATTGTTTTTTTTCCTTTCCATTTCCAACGTTGTGTCATGTGTTAATCTATCTGCTATCAGTTTTATCGGAATCACAGTCCTGCGAAATGAAGTCGTGTACCTTATGATTTGTATCTCTTTGTCGTTTTATTCATTCGACTGCAGTTATGGTGAGGTACCAAAGAAATCGACATATTCTGGAAGTTACTGTATCAATTCCTTTTCCGAACCGATAGATCTCAAGCGGTGAGTTGGACCCATATATAGACAGAGACACGCGCAGTTTCCACCTACCAAACTTACACACATGTGTAATAAAAGATACGAGATTGTGATGCCTTACAGTGTATCGAAATTCGCTACCACGTGGGTGCAAAGAGAATATCTTCACAACACAGCTATGCCTGCGCATATCTATGCAACAAGTTTGTTAGCCTTATGGAAACAACCAAAAAATAAGCGATGATTAATTGTTTAAAATATATTCCGTCTGTGTATAATTATTCTTTTCTTAATATATCATTTAAACGTGTCACAGTCAACCACGGAAACATGGGCAAGCAGAGACAGAAAAAAAAAATGAGAGGAATGTTCTGGAATATTTACTTATATGTTTGGTATACTTTTTTGCAGAATCTCTTGTTCGGTTCGTACAGAATCTTTTTATATGTATTATAGACCTATAATACTTATACAAAGATACTTACACAATCTGCTCGCGATATCTCACAGAAATGTTAATGTGTCCAAAAATATCACGAAGTGGGAATTCATGCTAGGCTGTTAGCAAATTGATTTCAAATTTGTAAAATATCTGAAATTTCAGGAGAGAGCATACATCGTTTATATTGACGCCATCTTTCTACTGGTACATATTTTATCGATTCCAAAGATTGAAAGGCAATTCGATCTCGGTGGAGTTTGATCTCAGAACGCGAAAATAGACGATATACCGGTAAACATTTTTACCGGCGTGCTACCTACTCTGCGAGATCATTGCCTCAATAGAATGTTAGCATATTAAACCAAGAAAAGTGCTTGTCTACTATTTTACATTAAGCAAACGTCGTGTGATTAATGCCCAAGTATCCGTTGACGGCTTTTGAATTAAGAAATTCACGAGCCAGAGACACACTAGAAGAGATTTTTATAGTTTTGTGATTAATAATCATGGCTGGAGCAACGAGTCATACACTCCTTACACAATTCAGGCTCATTAAAAATAAATTCAGTGCAACATATTTAGCTTCATTAAGAGGCCTTACTCTATCTTCAATTATTGCAAAACAAATGAAAGAATGAACACATCCCATCACCTTCAAGTGGTATTTGGATAAATTTCCTCAAAATATTACAGATACGTGGCCTATAAATTGACGTATCTCAGTCAACAACAACTCACAAATTGAAAGTGCTTTGATGGCACAAAAGTAATTAGCAGATTCTTTCGGGTGATGTTATAAATTCAGACACAGCGTGAGCCAATTTTATCTTGAATATTTATTTAAGTATATGTAAGTTTGTCAGGATTATGCACATTGTCTTAGCGTTACAACCACATCGATTCACACATAGCAGTAATACTATGAATCCGACAACAGTCCCCTGCTCTTGGTTTTAATAGGAAGGGAGTAACAAATAAAAAAATGTTCACTGCTAAAAAACTGAAAAGCTTAAATGGAAATAAACTCTGAAGTTATTTTCAACGCTAAAAATTCATAATTAAAGGTTTTTGTTTTAAAACTATTGCTGGATTTTGTTGACACAGCTGGAAACCAGATAATTATCTTAAATTCACTCATAGTTAAGAAAAAATATTTCAGTCTGTTTCTAAAAATATCTGTCGCATTAGCTTTGTGAAGCGAAGTAGTTTATTTTTTCGTGGGCATGGTAAAATTTCTCCTCTTCGCAAAAGTTCATGTAAATTTATATAATAATATTGGGTACTTTATTTTTTACATTTAAATATGAGAAAAAAGTATTTTATTTATTTACCTTCATCGAAGGAAAAATAAACACCGACAGTCTGTCATATTGTCTCATTTAGTATGTATTTGATAAAATATAATATATTTTGTTTTGTTTTGTTTCTATGACAAATTTTCTATTGTGGATATTATATTCATGTGTTTTTCCTACCATAAAAAAAAATGTTGTTATAAAAATAAATATATTAACTTAAAACAGCTTAAATAATATATTTTATATAACAATGATACTCTCACTGTCTTCGTGCACTTTAAAATATACTGAATTTCGAATAGAAAAAAAACAATTAAACACAACCAGAAAAACGGTTGCGTACTGTTAGTTACATAGATATGTTCTCTCGCTCTCTCCCTCTCTCTCTCTCTCTCTCTCTCTCTCGCACACACACACACACACACACACACACGCGGATTCTGAGACCCCTCCAGTCATCACTGACCATGGGATTGAGCCTAGAAAGTTACCCTCCGAGGAACAAGTCCGAGCAAGGTTGTTTATGGAAGACCATCAGTCGCCCATGCATACAGGCTTCCACTCTCCACACCACCAGCGTTATCCATGGGAAAGACAAAGGCCGATACAGCCTGGCACCTGTGAGATCACAACTCATTTCTACAGTTGAGTGAACTGGAGTAACGTGAAATAAAGTGAAGTTAGAGCGTCAAGCTTACGATCGTGAGGTTGTAAGCTCGAATCCCGGTCCGGGCTGCGTGTTGTGTTCTTGATTAAGACACACACATGGATGCATACATATAATTAATACATATATACATATGATTGAAGAAGAGACAACTACTCCGCAATGCTTGCATCTCAAAGTTCGTATAGATGGCGCTGCGTACTGATTTAGGCGTATTCAGGCCATATCCCTCGGATATCAATTGAAAATGATCTCTACAACATGCCAAAGAATAATATATACACTTACTGTTTATTCGGTGAACAAACATCGTGTTTCTACAGACGTTTCTTTGTTTTAGGGCAGTAATGGAATTTACGGGAAAAGCGTGAAATCGTACAAGAAAATGTGTTGTCTACCCTTATATAGCTAAGGGACGTAAAGAATTTTCAGTGAAATTATAAAAGATTGGCTCCTTTCCACCCTTTATATATTTCATATAACCTTCTCACTTTTTTCTGAAATATGGGACAATACAATTCGTGCGTTGCTTCAAGACGGTAGAATGACTGAATTAAGGTGCATGCCTCTACATTTAATTTATATTCGATTTTGATTTGTCTTTTAATGTCAAAACGAAGCTGTTAACTTGATAAAAATACCTTCTGTTTAACGGAGAGATGACTGATGTTTGTAAAGATGAATTGAGACCTCTTTCTTGAAAGAAAAATTATAGTGAAAGTCTAGGAGGAAAGAAGATAGGAAAAACAAACCTCTCTGAAAACAAACTTCAAGAGCGCCGATTTATTCCCAAAACTAAGAAAACAGCTTTGAACAAATAATTTAAAGGGAATTTCTAAAAAGCTTTGAAATATTTCATATGACTTTTTAAAATCACTCTGCCATTATTTTCGTTGTTTCACGGTTGTCATTAAAAAGATATATTAATGAGTATTAATCACGTGCTAAATTTAAACGCGAGTACAACAATAACAAAAATAAACGCGATAAAAGACGAATTAAAGTATAAAAATATAAAGCGAAAACCGGAATAACAAAATATAAAGAAGCAATAGAATTAAGCAGAGAGTCTAAAGAATTTATCAAATCCTTTTTATAGTAATTCTTATTGGATATTCTTCATTCAAGCAATATATTAGTTATCAAGCATCAAATCGTTTATTAGCTATCAGATAAATGAAGAATTTTATGAGTTGTTTTATTGCTTTGCAATCAAAAGCTATTTTATTGGGTATTAATCTTACAAGCTTTATTGCCGCCAAAGATATATTGATTGTTATTGCCGAAAATGGTGGTAGTTGATCACTGGCCAGTTTCATTGTGCATTAAGCTAAAAACTTGCTAACTTTCTTTATTGATCTTAACATACAGACATTCTGTACAAACACAAACTATCTCTCTCACACACAAGCACACACACACACACACACACACACACACACACACACA
>NC_068985.1:89155169-89157044 GCF_001194135.2 Octopus bimaculoides
TCCATATATATATAAACAATTGATGTATACACAGAAACAACTACACACAAATGCCTACTTATTTTCGCATGTGCACGCATGCATGTACATGACCGTATATGTTTACATGTGCGTGTTATGTTCAATGCAGTGTTTCGCCTCCTCCATAATCATTTTAGAACATATAACGTATTGTTTTTTCTCATTGCTTTTATTATTATAATCTCATATTCTTATATTGTGTGTCAATATTTTGGCCGATATTCTGTTTGCTTCATTCATTTAATCATTTCTTGTTTTCTTCTTCACGATTTATTTTCAACTCAGGTATATAATATATCTTTCTTGCTTTATAATTGAATGATCATGTGCCTTTCATTGAAAGTGTTACGGCGTAAAGTCGTTGCATATGTTACTTTTCATATCGCTATATACTCTGTGCCGATCCATTCCGATATTTCATGTGTTCAACGTATGATATATCTTCACATTATGAATGATATTCGTCCTTAAAAGCACCAAATGAATGTCAGAGTTGATTTTGATTGCTGAAGTGAACCGTGATACTAAAGTGGATTCAATTTGTGTACAATGTTAATATCGGTGATGAATATGGTGCTACTTTACTTCCTAATTTTCGATGCAGAAAATACATTATACGAGTGTGTTATGCTATGGAATTAAATAGACTAACACACAAAAAGAAAATGAAACATTCTCTTGTTGTCGCTCAACATTTTATTATGTATTCTAGGGAGACTAATTCTAAATTGATAGAGATGTTAACCTGATGTTTGGCGACGGAAAGTCTCGTAATATCTCTAGAATCTTTATTAGAATACTCATAGAATAGAGAATGACTTTTTCTGCAGTTCGACATTCTCCTGAAATCATCTAGCCTCAGAGAAGAATTCTTAAATATCGAGCCGATCACACCAATTACAACTGGAGCAATGTTCACTCTAACGTTCTATTAAGTTCTTGATATCCCTCCATTATTTTTAATTCCATGATTTTTCAATCTACTAATATAACGGGTTGCCACGACAATATTCGGACATTGTTTTGTGACTCCTATACTACAATCATATTTGATTTCTTTCTTCCAGTGATATAGCACCGGAAATATATTATATGAAACCCTCTAATGAACATTCAACAAATGTTGGCTCGCATTCATACAAATACTGTTTCTTTTAATCATAAAAGTATTGTTACCATTCCATTCTACATATTTACCGATATTCCTTTCCGTGTTAGGCTAATGCAGGCGATCAGAACAGGCATAACAATTTTACGCACTTTTTCCACACATAGTCTGTGTTCGCGTCCTCAGTACGGTATGTAAAAATACTTCGTTTTATTATTTTCATAGCAAGATTATTTATTTGAATTCGTGTGTTAAAACAAATCTTGTGTCTTGGTCATTATACCATGAATAATAACACACACACGCTGCCTGTGTTATTATTGGCAAAAAAACCGTCTCAAGATAGACAAAATATGTAAGAATATACATATCGGATTCTATTTAAAATAGTTTGCTTTCCTTAGATAAAATAATTTATCTTGAACTAGCAATCGCATTCTGTTAATAGTATGGTTCTACCAACGATACTTTTCCAGAGCACAGGACGTAGAATGGAATTTTGGATATCGACAAAGTATTCTAAAAGTACAAAAAAGCGACAAATGAAATATGTGAATCACAGATGGAAGACATGTTGAATTATTTTGCTCTCCTATATGTTCAGTGTCTCTGCTTGTCTGTGTATATGCTTCTATGTGTGGACAGGCTCGCTATTATATTTGCATGAATATATATATTCATACATACATCCATGCACACTTGTGTATATGAGCATATTTATGTATATACATATACATATATATATA
>NC_068985.1:89157744-89158354 GCF_001194135.2 Octopus bimaculoides
TATATATATATATATATGGGTTACATATTCATGAACGCACAAACGTGTCACATAATGTGAATTACATATATACATACACACAGACGTACAGACAGACAGACCTTCACATGCACACATGCACAAGTATATATGTACTAATCATGCAGAATGGAAGGATAGATGCAAGGGTGACGGTTGTACATAAACATCATTAATATTTTTTTTTCTCCACCAGTTTAGCAAGCCTGAATAACTTAATATGCAGTTGACTGGTTTCGCCAGCAGAACTTTAATTGTATGGGTTATATTTTTGTCATTGTGCTATATGATTTAGAAAAACAATGTTTCTTTTATAGAACTTCAGAACAAATTTGACAGGATAGTTTAGTAGGTAGAAACAGTAATATGCATACTCCATTTCCCATAGGCAATTATTTATGTACCTAGCCATGGAAAAATTTTGAGAACTAAAAAACAACGTTACATGGTGTACAAGAAAAACATGACATGTAGAAGGCAATATGCTTCCAGTAGTATAATGAATCATATGTACGCATACGGGAACAGATATTCAACTCCTCTATCTGTCTCTCTCTGTATGTCTCTCTCTCTCTCACACAAACACACACAA
>NC_068985.1:89158364-89158622 GCF_001194135.2 Octopus bimaculoides
CACACACACACACACACACACACACACACACACACACACACACATAAGAGTGCATGTACAATTGCTCAGAAATATAAGTTTTTCTGTGTCTATATTTGTGTGTTTAGTTTAGAAATCATGTGTAACTATAATACTCTTGAACTTGTATGCCTGTGTGCATGTGCAAATGATGATTTATACATGCATACATACATACATACATATACATCCATATACACACACACACACACACATATATATATATATATATATATATAT
>NC_068985.1:89159147-89160443 GCF_001194135.2 Octopus bimaculoides
ATATATATATATGTATGTATGTATATACGTATATATATATGCGTATATAATTATGTATATACACGTGCACCTATAAATATATATGCGCATGCGTGCTTGGAGGGGGGGGGGGGCTTTTGTGTGCTTGTACGTGCGTGCGTGCGTGAATGTGAGTGTAGGTGTGTGTGTTCGTGCGTTTGTGCATGAATTTTGGGGATAAACAATATTAAGACAACGGAGATGCATCAAATTGGGTAAAAACTTCTGCTGTCATTAGAATTTAAATTCAGAATAATTATTGATGAAACTATAATTCCACACTATACACAAATGCGTAGGAAATTTCACATTTTGCTCATATATCAACACACACACAAAACACACACATACACACACACTCACACACAAGCGCATATATATACTTACATATGTGCTGCTGTGCGCTTGATTGTTTGTATACATACATATATATGTGTGTGTCAGTGTGTGTCTGTGAGTGTCTGAGTGTGTATCTGTGTGTGTGAGTGTGTGTGTGTGTGTATGTGTATGTGTGTGTGTGTCGAGGCGCTATGGCGCAGTGTTTGTAGGAACACTGTTTCGATTCCCAAACCGGGCGTTGTGAGTGTTTATTGACTCCTAAACTTCCGCGACGCTCTGGTAGAGGGTGAACACGGTTGAACTCTTTCACCACAACTTTCTATCACTCTTTCTTCTTGTTTCTGTTGTACCTGTATTTGAAAGGGCCAGCCTTGTCACACTCTGTTGCACGCTGAATCTCCCCGAGAACTGTGTTAAGAGTACACATTTCTGTGGGGTGCTCAGCCACTTGTATGTTAATTTCCTGAGCAGGCCATTCCGTTGATCTGATCAACTGGAACTCTCGTCGTCGTAACCGACGGAGTTCGACTATGTGTGTGTTGCGTGTGTGTGTGTGTGTGTGTGTGTGTGTGTGTTTGCGTGTGTGTATGTGTGTGTGTGTAGTTTAAAAGGCGGAATAAGAAATGTCCGAAATGCATCATCCCTAGTATCCCCGATGCCAAACGTTCGACTTCTCACAGGGACGCGCTATACATTGTTGAGATACTGAATGAAATGTCTGTATCTGCATATCGACGTATTCTTCTGTTCATTTTAAATGTAAACTTCTATAATATATTTACAGTTCGTGTCGTTAAAACAATTCCTTAATAGGACATGTGGTGAATAAAATGTGTGTGTTCCCTCCGTCTTAGTTACAGCATACCAATTTGTTATATACATATATATGTATAGACACAAAGATACGCATACAAACACACACACACACACACACACACA
>NC_068985.1:89160798-89163214 GCF_001194135.2 Octopus bimaculoides
ATACATACCTCCCTTATATGTATATATATGCATATTCATTTATACATTTATGGAGAGATAATGTGTGTTAGATAGATAGATAGATAGATAGATAGATAGATAGATAGATAGATAGATAGATAGATAGGTGTAAACGAAGGAAGAAGAAATGGCTTGTGCCATCCTGATGTCTTTGTTTCAAAAAGGAAGTTAGATAACATCATCATGCTAAACTTGAAAATATTCTGGTTTCCAGAATTTCGAGGTAAATTCTCGAAAACTAGATTACCGTCAAAATGTGTCCTTCGAAACACAGAGTTGCGGGACACTTGCATGCCATCTACACAAACAGAAATGATGCATATCCAAGAGGTGTGTATTAGAGATGCACATCTGCGATGCACGCACATATCGGATGAATGCTTACGAGAGAATATATTTTTATGCCGAAGAACCAGTAAAATATGTAATGTACCATGAGCAGGGACGAAATTTCTATATGTTACATAGACACTCTTGTAGCGCTAGTCAAGTTTCTCATAATTCCAGCATGGCCGCAGTCAGATTACTGAAACAAATAAAAAATGAATGAATAAATAAATGAATAGCCTTATATTGCGATAGCTCTTTGTAAACTATCATGAGGTACAAAAAAAAAGAAATGATTATATAGAATGGACAGAGATATTGTAATACTAGCATTGCATAACACTCACCGTACACAATGATACGACATATGTTACTTTATAGTGCTGTATATCTTTAAGAAGTTGACTGTGAGAAAATCTCGTATGATACATTCGTTCATAGCTAACATAGCTGCAAGCTGTAATCTAATATTGTTTGACATGAAACTAACAGTGAAACGGATATTAGATATAAGTTTCACAAGCTAATAACTGGGAATTGCATAAGTTATCTTGAAGACGAGTCAGTCGTTATGAATATGAATTATTTATAGTTATTAGCTATACACGAGGACGAACACTAAACGTTAGATATTTAAGAATATTTTTCTTATGTATTTGCCAAAGAAGGAAGGTTACAATCATGGGATATTTCAGGGTATCATAGACTTCTAGTGGTACGTATCAATTTGCACAGACAAGTGATTTTCACGATTACAGCAGGGTGGATCTAACTACAAGCACCCAAAATATTACGCAACATTCTTAACCCGAATATGATCGAAATCATTTACATCAAGAGGTTATTTTCCACACTTCCTATGATGCATGATGCGCCCTGTATTTTAAGCACACTACCCCTACAACAAGCATAAATACAATCTATCATAATCCACATTCATAATCACGCATTCATTCGTTAAATTGTCAAACAACTGATAAAAAGGAAGTGAAATTGAATCTGTGTATGTGTTTTTATTTATATAATGACCTTCCCGTTATAAAAAATGTTTCAGTACACGAGTTCAAATGAAGAACCTTGAAAGCCAAATATAAAATAAGATATCTTAAACTTTAGCCGAGCTAGAAACACTGTGATGGACAATGTGCCGCGCTGTCAAAAGATATGAACCTTCTGACAGTTTCGCTTAATAAGAGAATACAGAGACTCCAGGTTCTACATAATCAACATCAAGTTGGTGGTAAGAAAGTGCAAACTCACGAAGCATCCAGTGGAAAATTTAAAACTACAACTCTGGAGTAGAGAAGACATGTGATCGATAAGGTCGCGTATGGCGATGAATGTTTACTGACAAACCTATCTGAGGGATTGATTGACTAAACGATTAATCAAGCAATTGAGGAAGAAATGAAATTAAAGTGACATGGAATAAGTGTGCGTGTATATAATTAACATTTTAACCATCCTGAGACACAACGAATTATTTTTCAGCATAAGAGTTCACGTCCACAGTCTTTTCCAAAAAGTTATTTTAAAAATCACGAAATACTTATTTCACAATTTTCGTTCATTGTTTATAAAACTTGCGAAAGCTATTGAACCATCGGTGTTACAAATCACTGCAGTCTTAAATAATTTTAAGCACAATTTCTCAATTCAGATATCATAATTTTTGATTAAGTAGATGTCACGTATGGGAGCAAGTTTTAATAATTTAGTTACGCTTTGAAAAACACCGAAACATCTTGTAATGACGTGCTTGCGCTGCTGGATATGACACATTTGTTTTCCTCGGGACGTTTTACACACACACGGACATATACACGCTTAATCTTAAACGCATACGCAGAAGCAGAAGCATACACGCTGGCACGCGCATATATACATACACGCACACATTTTAAATACAGAAAAATAACAATTTTAGAGCTCGATCAAGATTGATTACACATAAATACGCACAACATACATGAATACATACATACATACATACACACAAACACACATACACACACAAACACACACACACACACACACACACACACACATATATATATATATATATATA
>NC_068985.1:89163291-89166044 GCF_001194135.2 Octopus bimaculoides
TATACATACATATATACAAATATATCAACATACGCCTATAATCATAAAAGAAAACATAAATATATATACAAGGCTCAGCTGAAAAGTTCATGGGCTGAGCAAAATATTTTCGTAGAATGTGAGTAAATGAAATTAATTTTTACACATAATTCAACTTGTGGTTCATACACTTCGGTGTTTACAGTGTCTCGATCTCATTGGTGAAGAAGTTTTCCTACTATTGGTAAAAAAAAAATAATAAACGAGAAATATGACTTCATCATCACTGCGATACTGCTTCCCATCCAATATTATGAGGGAACAAGGAGAACATATGATAAAAGGGAGTAGGGTTAGAGCAGTAGAATAGATTAGGTGGTCAACCAACTCAAGGATACACTCAGACACAGCAACTATTGGAGTCAGGCCCTTATGCGCTGCAGTATTGTCATCGTGAAACAAGATGCCTTTGGTCACTTTCGTAAATATCTCAGCATGTTGGAGTAATACATATCAATGATGGCATGACACTTTTGAACACAGTCAATAAATACAATGCCTTTTACATCCCCAAAATCTAGGGCCATCATTTTCCCTGCAAATGAAACGACTTTCAACTTATTTGGAGCCGGTTAAGATGGCTGTATTCACTGTATTATTTATTTATTTTTTTTGTCTGTGTCTCTGATGCAAAGCGAGGAATCCGACGCTCATTCTGAGTAAGGAAGCTTTCAATGCAACTAACTGGATCTGCTTCAAACAATATCAGATTTTCCAGTGATATGACTAGGCAAGGTAACTTTTGATTAAGTTTTACAGGAACAGGCAGACATCGAGCAGAAACTTTGTCATTCTAAACCTATTGTACAAAATCTTCTGAGCTAATATTATTAGCTAATAACATGCTAATATTATTGCCTATTTAATTTGTAGTCATATGCTAATATGACTATTAATTAAATGCTAATACTATGCTAATATTATTGCCTATTTAATTTATAGTCAAACGCCTGTCATCCATCATTTCAGGGTGATTAAGATCAATGTGGTCCATTTTCATGAGAATTCACTAATGCTTCCAGGGGAAGTTTTATTTGAACGGTGAGATGCCAGTTTACCTACTATGAACTGTTTACAATAATTAGCAAGATGAGTTCAAATTAATGCAACATAGTTTTAAAAGTTCTAGCGTCCCACCTTCGTAGTCAGCTTATGAAAGTTTCACCATACCCTCATGTTATTCATTACATAGAAATAAACTACATTGATCATATGAAACGACATTGACATTATTTCGACTGGGTGAGGATGGCTGCAATCACTGTGTGTATTGTGTCATTTTCTCTAGTGCGAAGTGAGGAACCCGACACTCACCATGGATAAGAATATTATTATTATTACTATGCACAGACACATGTACGCAAACGCATGCATGCCCACTCACACACACACATACACACACTCACACACTCATACACTCACACACCACTATATTTGTCTGCAAGATTAACGTGTATACACCGTTGAAGTGTATATCGTTGAATTTCGCATTGGTATTATCCACTGTTTGTTTAAATGTGTATCAATATACGTGTAAGTTAAAAAGCATGTTTTCTAGACAATTAATGTGGTTTTGCTTTGTATATGTTCATGTGATAAAGTATTTTATATTTCTGTATCCTTGTGAACTTTTCACCCCACTGTTGCTACAACAAACTTTTACTTCTTCATAACGATTTTTTATGCAATAAAAAATACTTTTTCAGCAACTTCACCAATCATCAATTGTTACAAAAGAATTTGCTTTATGTAATGTATACGTATGACTCTCTGGAAATTTGCATGCGCGTGTGTACGTGTGTGGATACGTATACTTATGAATATGTGTGATATTATGTGTTCACGTTTCTATGCATGTATGAGTAAGAGGGTTTCGCATTATTATACATGTATAAGTACGAACAATTTTGTTTTGCATGTGTGGAATGTATAGATATGTATGCATGGTTTTATCCCTGTACGTGTCTCTGTAGGTATATATCTATATATATATCTATATCTATTTATATATATATATAAAGTGAAGTATATTTGCTATTTAAATGTGGCTGACCCCTAAGGGTGGATGTTACTGTTGCTTTTAGCCCCGGGAGAACATCTCCTGCAGCTGGCTTATCGACACACATGTGTGTCCTGTCTATTTTTGCCAAGGGAAGTTATCCCTCCCATCTTGGTCTGCGATACGTACGGAGTTTCAGGGTATTTTTCCCTTCTTCAGCGTACAATAATCGCCGACCTTCGATGAGAAGGACAATCTCTTGGCCAAATATAAGTCTTTTTCCAGTGAAGTTATTCACTGATATCGAAAAAGTGAAAACAAGCAATGTTAAATTTGTGAACGAGGTATTAACAGTAACTGTCCGATAAAGTGAAGTATATTTGCCATTTAAATGTGGCTGACCCCTAAGGGTGGATGTTACCGTTGCTTTTAGCCCCAGGAGAACATCTCCTCCAGCTGGCTTATCGATTATCGTACGCTGAAGAAGGGATAAAACCCTGAAACTCGGGTCTGTACGTATCGCAGACCAAGATGGGAGGGATAACTTCCCTTGGTAAAAATATACAGGACACAGATGTGTGTCGATAAGCCAGCTGGAGGAGATGTTCTCCTGGGGCTAAAAGCAACAGTAACATCCACCCTTAGGGGTCAGCCACATTTAAATGGCAAATATACTTCACTTTATCGTGCAGTTACTGTTAATACCTCGTTCAGA
>NC_068985.1:89166437-89175176 GCF_001194135.2 Octopus bimaculoides
ATATATATATATATATATATATTATATATTATATATATATTATATATAATATAGATATATATATATATATGTTGTATATATATATATATATGTGTGTGTGTGTGTGTGTGTGTGTGTGTGCAAATATGTACGTGCGTGTATGTATGCTTTCTGTTTATTTGTAAGTCTTCTAATCTACTACGAAAGAAATATAATTAAGTAAAAACCAAACCAAAGGAATATGTCATTAGGAGATAAAAATTGAAAAGCTATTTCTGCATGCATGCATTTTGTCCACCGCAATTATCCACTGGAATTTTCTGCTAAAAGAAATTCGGTCTCTACTCATACTCTATTGATATAGCCATTTACATATATATGAACCATATTTAGCGTATATTTTAACGAACTGGCGTCTAGCAACACTCTCCATATCAAGAGGAAAACATACGATATTGAATTTAATTTTCATGTTATGACACTCTACCTAAGACCAGTTCAATGGGAAGAAGCTCTCCTTGTGAAGGTTGTAGCTTGGAGGCACTTGAGACGACATCAAAATGTTTTGTCTTTCTATCAACGTGGTTAACTACTTATGTGCGTGAGGACACATGTCTAAGAACAGTTATATGTATACATTCATTAAAGTGTACTGCTAATTCTATACGTTATTTAAATCTAAATATCATTAATCTTTATTTATAGTTTCGGGCATTGAACTGTAACCGATTTCATCGACCCTGAAAAGTTAAAAGGAATAAGCTGATCTCGGGAGAATTTGAATTCAGAACCTAAGATTCGTAAACATGTCGCTAAAGATTTGTCCCGATTCAATAACGACTGCGCTTCTTCAATGTTTTCGATACTGTTATAATGCTGCCAGCTTCTCATTTGGCATTTGTTTCGGTGTATCTATATGAGAAAGGCAAATACAATTGTATTGGTATTTGATCTCATATGGAATGTATTTTCAGGAAAATAAACGGGTAACCGTTTTGTCAATGCATCGCATTAATGTTTCCATTATATATTGAAATAATGTATGGATATGCACAGTAAAAATAGTAATGAATAAATAACTACGTTAAACAATATTATCATATCGATAAAGAATGCCTAATCTGTGTAGGCATCCAATAATTGTCAATGTTGGTTCGGAAATCTAAATAATCAAAATATGTAATAATAAAGTAGCATTGCCTCAAATGTCAGCAATGCTTGAATCACGGTTAATGCACAACCACCAGATTCATCAAATCGTTTCACTAAACACGACAGTTACTATTGCTAGCTCAAGGCTGAATGGTTAGCGATAAGAGTTGCAGCGTCTGTAAAGAAATTTATTTCACCAACAAACCATTATTTCCTGCATGGAAGCTTGGAGATCTCGGTCAGAATGATGCAGAAAGCCGACATATGTAATGTTACCGAAATTCGCCAACTTCAGTGACTTCAGTGACCAATCACATGAAAGTAATACACTTGTTATTCCCAGGGTGGTGCTGTTGCAGAATATGTTACATGTAGTTTGGATTTGACGGAAACTGAAATATAGAATGAGGTGCTGATTCCTGGTATAAACCAAAGCAATAACGTAATGACTTTCAATTGAATGTTAAAATAAACATCGAATAATTGAAATAAACCATAAATCCATCTATGAGTAATATACTTCATATCCAGTATCTTTAGTTATTGTGTTAAATACAACAATAATAAGAGGCTTAACTAGAAAAACCATACGAACATTTCTCATGCAGATGTGGTAATTACCCACATAACAATCACTGGAATATACATCAGTCAGCACTAAAGCATATTTCCTCCTCAATACCAGCCCCTTTATAAACATCATATTAGATTTATTATCATCAGCCTCATCGTCGTCGTTGTAGTCGTCATAGTTAATATGGTAGACTTATTTCAATGTATCATGAAATTATAATATCCTACCAGTTTGTTCCATATTTTCAATATGGTTTGGAAAAAATTCGATTGCTGAGTGTTAATCAAAAGGACATGTATTTTTATTTTATATTTATATCTAATTCGTCAGTGAAGAGCCAATAATAATAATAATAATAATAATAATAACAATGGTGACGTTTTATCTAAATATGCAACTATATTTCAAATTATATTTCATTCACTGAATTTTGTAACTCAATTATTAAATATTTTCTTACAACAATTGTGCGTTTTTTAATGGGAAATTCTTTCATTTCGACTGAAACTAAGGCAAATGTATTTAATATTTGATATACTCTCAGTTAAATTAAATCTATTTTATGTTAAGTGCTCCATTTATTTTTATTAAATTCACGAGAATGAGAAGCATACGTTTACCATGGGGGAATTTCATTTTGAGAAAACAATAAAATATTTTAATTAATTAGGCATAAATCACAATTGTACTTTTAAACGTTGCTACCGTTTGTTAATTTAATTTAACTTAAACAGGCTGACTCCATTATCAATCCATATCACTGCTGCTGCTGCTGCTGCTTGTGTATTCATTATGTCCTCTTCCTACCACCATTCTAGCTCATATTCCATATTGCTTACAACTCTTCTGTTTTACTAAACGACAGTTAGTATATGTATGTAAACACGCACACACACATGTACATGCATACATATATACATATACACACACACACACACATATATATATATATATATATATATATATATATATATATATATATATATATCATGTATGTACATATAAACATACATACACACACATACGCAGACGCGTGCGCACGCACGCACGCACACACACACACACACACACACACAAACACACACACGCAAACATATATATGTACTTGATGGACAATTCATTTCGTATTTATCTTTCTCTAGAATTTCACTTTATGTGTGTGGTGTCAACATTTTTCTGTTGTTTTATTCGCCACGAAAATGTTGCCAATAGAACGAATTATCAATACACGATAATGAATCATGTATTATCTGTCATATTTACATTCAGTTTTGTTCAAAACTCTCCGATAAAGAAGCTATCAAGTTACAACAATATATCAGTTGTGGTTCATGTTTTATCCAATGTCTTTCTTCAGAACCCACTATAATTGTCATTTTATCTACGCAAAGCGAAACACGTTTAATTGATGTCCAACTTTCAAGACTTTCATGCATGTATTTACAAATACATATCCCTAAACGTTCAATAGCTTCCTTGTATAGAACCATGTATTCAAATTTCAATCCTGCTTAATAGGTATTTCAATAATATTCGAAATAAGGGGATTTTATGCGGAGAGAGATGAATTCCACGAGTAATCAACAATTAACACGCGATCCTTGTGGACATTAAACTATACACACTGCAGATAAATTACAAATCATGCTAATCTGATTTATGATAGATTTACTAATTGAATATGATAGCAATTGCTACAGAAATATTAATTCACTTTTGACAACGCGCTCGTCAGGAATGTGGAACTAAGCCCACATATATAGGCGTATACGGTTGTGTGTACGTGTTCTGTAATGTGCCCCTTTAAAGCATATCGGCTTAAAAGCTTGTGATAAAGGAAGAAAATCCACTAAACATCTATTTCACGCTCTAAGGGTTGCCTTGACAATATCAAGGAAGCTGGTAGTATCGGCGAACGAAAACAGCTTCAACACACGGAACGTATTCTAAGTTAAATATATATGTTTGAAAGTGTGAGGTGTGTGTGTATGTATGTTTGTGCCTTTCTGTGTGTGCGTGTATGTATGTTTGTATCTTTGTGTGTGCGTATGCGTATGTGTGCCTTTCTGTGTGTGAGTGTATGTATGTTTGTATCTTTGTCTATGTGTATGTGTGTTGAGTTTGTATGTAAGCTTGTGTCTTTGTGTCTATGTGTATGTATGTATGTTTGTTCCTTTGTGTGTGTATATGTTTGTGTCTTTGCGTGTATGTATATGTATATATCATTGTTCCTCTGTCTGCGTGGGTGCGTGTGGCCTAGTGATTAGTATGTTACACTCACATTCGCTACATTATGAGTTCGATTTCCAGACCGGGCCACGTGTTGTTTGCTCAACAAAATTCTTCAGGCTTTGTTGGTCCGGTCGACATGGCTGAAAGTGTGTTAATCTGAGACGAAAGAGGCTTCCAATGAGGTAAATTCTATTCAGCAGCGTTGCATCATTGGAAGCATAAAACGATGAAAATCGACATATAACCAACCTATGTACAGTGTTTTTGAACAAAGTCCAAAACTTACGATTAGGTAAGTGAACAATTTGTGATGTCCCTTAAATGTATGTCTCAGTTACTGCTTTTGTAAGACAACGGTGTATTTCATAATCCAATAACAACGCTCATATAGCTAAAAGCCATTTTAGCTAAGGCCGATTTATATTTGAACTCTGAATAACGTGGCTGAACGCGGAGTGAGTAAAATCTAACGAAAGGATGTAATATCAGAAACATTAAATATTCATGTCTTGGAATAACAGAATTATGATATCGTTCAAAAGAAGATAAATCATATCTGAATAGAAGGCCAAAATATTACATTCGAGGAATCTGTTAAAGAAAAAATTGCTGCCGTCATCATACACGCTATAATATACAATGGTAGATGTGTTTAATATTACAGATTTTGTTGCTCAACATACATAAACATACTTTTGTTTCGTACTGACTATCCATTTCTTTGTTCTCATTTAAGTTCTACGAATGGCCACCGAGATGTAAGTGTCAATACTTCAATCTGCAGCACCTGCTCAGTAATATCTCAACAGTGTTTCCTAGCCTTAATTTCTCCATTCTTTCTTGTTCATAGTAGCAGCTAGGTTTAACAAATAATGGAAGCCACCTACATCGCTCATCACACACACACACCCTCACACACACACACCCACATACGCACACACACACACAACACACTCATAAACACTTATATGTAGGAGTTACCAACTTACCTAGAACTACCATGTTTCCTATACATCAGAAACATTATCTCCTACCTCC
Organism: Octopus bimaculoides; assembly: GCF_001194135.2. Taxonomy (NCBI): domain Eukaryota; kingdom Metazoa; phylum Mollusca; class Cephalopoda; order Octopoda; family Octopodidae; genus Octopus; species Octopus bimaculoides. The sequence continues at coordinate 89,171,413 of NC_068985.1, forward strand.
CTCTCTTTCTCCCTCTCTTCTAACGAATTGCAACTTATCACCACTCTTAAATTGTCTCTTTCACTCATCTGTTTTTTTTTTTTCTTTTTCGTTCTCTCCATCTCTGCTTTCTACTCATTTTCGAACAAATCTTCTGCGAATTAACTTGGGATGTGTTGACGACAATATAACTGTCATGTATCTAAGGTATCTTCGGTCTGATGAGTAGGTAGAGGAGGAGCCTTAATTGTGTAATTACTATTTTCGGTGTTCTGCTAGCAACGAAACATATAGTCTCGATTTTACCTATTTCATTCCCTAAATTTGGAGTTTTAATCGAATACATAACAACCGCAGTTGCTATCCGTGAACTATAATTTTTTTTTACCCCTTTATCGAACTTCGATATTGGAAAAAAATACAGCCTTCAACGTGAATACACCACTATTGTTCCAGAAACCCGAATTGCATCGGTAACAAGCGATTAGTCACCTGTTGTCTATATTCCCTTTCCAAAGTATCGTGGCAAGTTGGCAGAAACGCCAGCCCGACGAGCAAAGTGCTTAGATGTATTTTATCCGTCCTTACGTTCTGACTTCAAATACCACCGGGATTGAGTTTACCTTTCATCTAATTAATGTCGATAAAATAAGTACCACTTGAGCAAAGGGATCGATATAATCGACTTACCACAGACGCATATTATCTGATCTTGTGCCAACATTTGAAAGCGATGTTTCCCTTGAAAATGATTTGTGTTTTAATATGATTTCCCGCGTATTCGAGTCAAGTCTGTTTTCACAATTCAAAGCTGACGACTTACTGCCACCTATTGAGTACACTCGTCCTGCACTTGGTCATCAAATCTATCGATATCTCTCTATTACCATCGCCTTCGCACTCGTTTATGTAAGGTGTGACTACAGAGCTCAAACAACCAACAAACGATTATATCATCTATCATTATATATGGAGAGAATCTAGGTGGTGTGCTAACAAAATCGTTAGCATGCCGAGCAAAAATGCTTTGTGGCATTTCGTGCCTCTTCACGTTCTGAGTTTTAATTCTGCCGATGTCGAATTTGTGTCATATACTTTCGAAGATGAGAAAATAAGTATCATTCGAGAATACTGAGATCGATGTCACTGACTATTCCAGTTTTCAAAAATTTCGTCCTATAGAAGAATTGATTATTATGCATCGAGATAATCGTGTATGACCCGTTGTTTTAAGCCTGGAATCGATCATTTTTGTTTCCTTGAAATATTTGATGGACGGAAATTGAAAATATATTTATACTATTTATACTACCGCTTCACAACCAGTGCTGTTATGTGTAAGTGACCGTAACATTGGCGGCTCGGCAAAAGTGACTGATAAATAATTACCAGGCTTTTAAAAAAACAAGAACTTTTTTACGATTCCTTCTATTAAGAGAAAATATTGAGTCTGGTGCCTGAGCATTGCTGCAATATATTGACTGAATCAAATAAGAATAGAAAGACAGAAACATATAAAAACGTATTTTGGGGAAAAAAATGGTAAAACGATTTTGAAATAAACGAAGCATTTAATAGTTTAAGATCCATATACGTCTTTAACGTCATCTAATTCTATTCCCATTGCAATACTGGTTCTTCTTATAAGTCGCTTCTGATGTCTTGTCTTTAAAGAGCCAAGTTTTTTCGTGAAGATATTGGGAAATATAATAAAAGCTTGTAGAAAAACAATTGTTCTGTTTTTCTGAAATAGTTGAATGGAAAAAAAAACTGCGGTGGATACTGAGTTGCCCAAGTACAATTGTGTTGGATGATGGATCGAGGTAAACGCAGGACTGATCTGGCATTGTGTTATTCCTCTGTGAAGTATGAATGTCCTGGCTGGTAATGTTCAATCCAGCCTAGGAGAATTCAGCCAGCGTTGAACAATGACATCCTCCTTAAATGCTTTACCACAAACACCTACCGCCTCCTTGCTGGCATTGTGCTAACTACAATCGGTCTGGAAGTTGGGTCGAGATGACAATGGAAACTAGAAATGGATATAACCTTTTCCATGAACTTTAAATTCCGGCAAAATAACTTAAGTCCACATGAAGCTTTTCCAAATATATACGGCATCTTACAACCTCTCAGATAGAATCCAGACTACAGCTCTGGACGGAAAAAGCTTGAGAATGACCCTGTCGAATTGAAATGTGACTCTTTTCTTGTGACGACACCCCTCCTAGTTCAGAAACATATTGGATTCACTGGAAGTTTTAAGAGAGAGCGAACGAGCTGAGAACGAGAAGAACACGATCAAAAGTTGCATTCGTCAGAAGTGGATACAAGACCGGGCCGTACTACCTGTGAATGTGCAGATCATACTGTGAAAAACTGTCTTGTTTGTTCGCTATTGGCCAAATCATTCATCGCAATAGACCGTGTATGGTGCAATTATTATGCAATGAACTCTGAAGAGAAAATCGCAGTTCTCATAAGCTATGAAGCTTCGAAGAGCAAAAAACATCATCACAGAAATACCTCTAGTAGTAGTAGTAGTAGTAGCAGTAGTAGTAGTAGTAGCAGTAGTAGTAGTAGTAGTAGTAGTAGTAGTAGTAGTAGTAGTAGTAGTAGTAGTAGTATAATTTTTAAGATGTTCATTTCAACGTAGCTTTACATAACATAACAGTCCTCGTAATTGTAGCCATGTGATACTTTACTCAAATGTATTATTCCTTTCCTTCAGAACACGACGAAGATGCTGTACATGAGAAGTACTTATTGTTAGCCACATCGTTGTTAATGGAATTTGGAAATGAAAATAGATGAAAATGATTTGTAACTAAAAACTAAACGAATTTCGTGACCAAGATTTCATGTAGAAAGATAAGCCATGTTCTACAGAGGTTTTCACTACAATAAATGGAATATTACATTCCTACTTCGGTAGAAATATCAAATTGATCACGTATTATTTAACGGAAAATAGCTGTCATTATATATATCTAAAGCGCATTAGCTATGTAAGTGAAAGGTATTCAGTAAAGAATTTCAACGGCTGTTCCTTTATTTGCCATTTTCTACATAATAGCTCTGGAATGTGGAACCAGTCGCACACGCATTTTATTAAGAACAAACTTTTGTATAATGTCGTATTTCACTAAGGATATCCATGGCACAACAGGAAATCATTGTACTTCCTCACAGTTAAAGCATATATTAGGAATTTTAACTGGAAATGCCTTTTAAAAGAAATTACATGATAGCTAAAATATGTTAATCCACGCACGTTCTTTCTTCAGTACTTCATAGAAGCAAGGTATGCAAAATAATATAATAATGTTATTAGAGTTACAATGGACATAAACATTGATATACATTTAATGCTAGAGGGATTTAGATAGAGTAGTTTTAAAACTTTGGTGTTTTTCGAACATGCGATAACACAAGATATATAAAAGACCCATCGATGTTACAAATGCACTACGAGATGGAAAGGGGAATGTAATTCTATAATCGGCATATGAAGAATATATGTTTTAAAGAGATACTATACATTTCAGACGATGTTTTATAAGAAAAATAATAAGCAAAATATTAGCCAGTTATTAAGGCATATATACTAATTCATACTTATAATTTATAATTTATAAATTTTAATTCTTTATACTACAAAGTATAATTTTTATTCTTTATTTTTAATCTTTAATGCTTAATTGTGTTGCTTATTTTTAAAGGAATGTAAAATTAGATATATAATATTTTGAAATAAAACCTGAAGATGTGTTGTAATAATTGTA
>NC_068985.1:89175311-89176524 GCF_001194135.2 Octopus bimaculoides
TATATATGAGTATACAGTTGTGTATATGCATATATATTGTAACCTTCCAATACTGAAACGTGTGTAGTTCCTTCGTATTTAACAAATATAAGTATTAACTAAAGTAGGATATAATTCATGAATTATATATACTCAGCCGGTAATTTTGGTTATGTTCTTCAAGTATTAATTCGTGATGTGCAAACTGATACCATGAGTTTACTGTCAAATATGCTCATTAGGTTATTTTTGTATTATCTGAAATAGATTACCCGCATATCGATTAATCCCTACAAATTGAATTATATATATATATATGTGTGTGCGTGTCTGTGTGTGTGTATGTGTGTGTGTGTGTGTGTGTGTGTGTGTGTGTAGGGGATACGTGCAATCCTTGCAATAACCTCATCGGCTCTTCATGCATGGACCTGACTAGTATAGTGATTTGACAATCGATGAATTACTTATACGCGTTCAATTATAGAAGTACACTTCAACAATCCATGTCATATATATCCATTATTCATGTCATAATGATCACAAATTGAAGTATTATTATTTTAATTGGGAAAAAGAGACGGTAAATAAATGTTACCACGTTATGCAAGTAAGAAAGAAATGGAGAAAAAACAACACAATGCAGCGTTCAATTGCCTTTTCAGACATTTAATTTTGATGAACATCCTGCAATGCACGAAAAAGTTTTGCCACTTCATAGGCGTGTCAGCAAAGACTAAACACATATATATTTCTATCCTCTAAACTCTTTAATATGCTATCCATCAGACATGATAAAAGTGAATAATAGAAATAAAGTCAGTAGAATACCTCCTACGGTTGTAAATATGTTCTTCTCGGAGATAGCTCGATCATTAATACGATCTATTTGGTGACATTTTAATATTTCAACAGACAAACATATACAGACGTAGTTGAGAGTGAAATTAAGATGAATACAATGATAAAACAGTACACAAACCTGCAAAACACTCTCTCAAACTTCGTCTCCCCCCACACATTCTCCTTCTTTCTTTCTTTCCCTTTAAATACTTCTTTGCACACATTTCTAATTACACGCACGCACATACGTTTATATATTGTCACTCAACGAACAACGCTTACATACCAGTCAGACACACGCACTTACACATTTCTGTATGATACCCTCTCACACTATATGTATATTATCTGTATGTGTGTATATGTGTATATATATATATATATATATATATAT
>NC_068985.1:89176567-89179547 GCF_001194135.2 Octopus bimaculoides
TATATATACTATAATATATAATATATATGTGTAACTATATATGTTTCTATATATATATATATATATCTTTTTTCCATGAATCTGTCCTGCATTAAAGCTGCAAGTAGAGTTTGTTCGATTCCAGACTGGATAGTATGACGTTTGTGGGGCAATTTTCCCAACATTTACTTTGACTGATTTCTTATTAACAATGTGTGTGGCCAGGTATTGTCATAGAGAAATGCAGTTAATTTCATATTTTGCACAATCTCATCCCCTTACAGTTTTCGTTAATTATTTTGAGTGCGTGGACGTATCGCTCGATGTTCATGATAGACATATTCCATTGAAATTCATGCTAACGTTCTTATAATCTTTAATCGATGCTAAGTGAAGACACTTTTAGTATGATTTCTAGATACACTAGTTTTATATAATACATGGGAAGCGTAAAATTATATAGTTCTTATGAGCAGATCAATACGAAGTAACAACCGCATTCATTAAACTTAAATATTTCACTCTCGTATTGAGGAGATGCTCCTAAGATCCTAAATTTACCAAGTGTATAAACTCTGAGATCACAAAATCAGTAGAAACAGTGTATGTTTTATTAAAACTATAAAAAGAAAATGTTCATCTAAAACACATATCAAAATTGAAGTTTATGACCAAAATTAATTTGAATTTTCATTCACAGCATAAATATCGTTTTTACATTTTAATTATATTTATTGAATTTTTGTTTGAGATCAAGTTGAAATTAAATGATTCTATTAGCAACAATGAATTCAATATAGAAAATTTATAAATATTCATATGACTATTTTAATAATAAACAACTATTATTGAGTGGTTGAACTAAATATTTTGTTCCAGACCGTAAAGATAGATAAGAATATATTTAAATCTAAACTAATACAAACGTATTGTAGCTAATTTCTTATATAATCACTTAATAATGATTGTTGATTTCGTTTCGCAGCCCAAATATACTGACCATTGCCTATTTTTCAATCTTCGATTGCAGTATTTAAATAGGCGTATTTGTACACGATGATGAAAAAGGTGCGATAACTCATAAAAAGTGCATAGAATCCATTAAGTTATTTTCTATCTTTGATTCGCATTCTTTAGTTATACGTGTAAATATTCGTGAACGAATCTTCGTAAGATTCAGAGCTGGTTTTATTTTCTACGGAAGGTTCTTTCTGCTTTTCATCACTGTTTACAATTATCTTTTTTTTTAAATGCTTCATGTTTCACATAGATGTAATTGTTGGCGCTGAATCCGAATTTGTTATTCATTTATTCAAGAAAAATTTTGCAAAACTGTTTCAGGTATTCAAAGATTGATAGTTTTCAGAATTTTCAACCAATCAGAAAACAGCACGTTCGCTGTCTCTTCTATCATCTGGGTGAGAGGAGAGGCATGGGCATGTGAAAACACTAAACATCAATTTCTTAAAATAAATCATGTTTCTCCTAGCTCCTTCTCCCCCTTGTGCGCATGCGCAGCATCTTTGTTTAAAGGCTAGTAACTTTTTCTAATTATGTATTTATAGAGAAAATGAATTCCATGTTCTTATTTAGTATACGCAATTTAGTCCATATACCAAATTTGAAAACAATTAGAACAAAATTGCAAAATGTGACGAAACCTACAAAGATACCTATAGGAAATCTGAGGAGGTAGACATAAGAATGAATACAACACATTGTCAACATAATAGAACACATTTTTAACGTTTTAACCTTTCATACACTTGTAAATATTTCATGGCTGGAAAAATGAAATACGGTGCACCACCAGCAATGGGCATAAAAGTACTAATTTGCCGAGCATGTTTTTAATTACTTAATTTAAACGTTAAACATTAATATATAAATCCGATTATCCAAAAGCGTTACTTCGTTAAATTTAATGGGTGTTTAAGCAATATGTTAGTGAATAGTTAATAGTTGGAACATAGTGTTGAAGAGGTACAAATATCATCTGAAATATGAATATACATGTAATACTTATTTTCTCTCTGCGATCGCATTGATTACATAGACATATGTATATTCGAAATATTATAAGCTTAAGTGCTAACTCTAAATTCTATAGAAAATGAATAATGGTAACCTAAAAGTAATTACTTAGTATTTGATTTATGATCTCAGTACGCAAACAATAATAATGACAGCTAACAAACTATATTTCTCATATCGATGTCTTAATTGTTGTAAATCTGTTGTACCGCATCGTAATAAAACCCGGAACCTCTGCCGGATGGAATTTTTTCCACTGAATCACAAGACACATTATGAAATATCATTTAAAAATTGCGTTTTCCATGCATACACGGTATGAAAGGACAGTCTTTGCTGAAAGACATCCGATATTAAATTTGTTCAATCAAACCAAAATGACATCACAAACAGTTTCTGGCTATTGATTCGAAAATATTATTTTCGTCGGATTCGATATGAATTCAAAGCAAGGACTCCACAGATCGTAAATAATATACAATGTCGAGGTGATATGAAAGTGTGGCAGCCATAATATAATTCAGATTTAGACAGATCATTGTGTTGACGAGGAAGCTGAATTGCAGGAAATACCAAAGATATTGAAATTAGAACTCCCTATCAGTAGATGTTGCTTTTATAATTTATTTATTTTTTTTACGTATTTATTGATTGCCATATTGCAGTGTTCTCGATACACTGAAATTATAAACTAGGTCGAGATATAGTTATTCGTATTTGTATTTTTACTTTTAGTTGAGTAGTCGCTTATATATCAATAAATCATTATAATGTACACACAAACACACCACACACGTATATACACATACTCAAGCACGCACAGAAACACACACACAAATATATAAATATATGTAATAAAAAATGGATATATGTATTTATAAAATATTTTTGTGATTATGCACACACCTACATACCTACACCTGCAAATGAACACACAAACACACACACACACACACACACACACACA
>NC_068985.1:89180021-89180953 GCF_001194135.2 Octopus bimaculoides
ATATATATATATATACGTAGATATGTTACGACCAAAGATTGGTCGAAGCCATATCTAATTTAATAGCACCACCTGATAGGATTATCTAAATCCATTTTAAGTCAGGTTTTGTGGTTTTATGATCCATTCAAGTAGTGAGTTCATGTTGAGTGAGTCGTATCCAAGTATGGCTGGGTTATCTGGTATTCCTTGAAGAAAACTTTCCAGACTTCGTTTATAAGTGATGGGATCCTTTTCTTCTTTGATCAGTTTTGGGACAACGTTAAACAGGACAGGGCCTGTTGAGGGAAATACATTGTGTCGCAGTGTACCTATATGCTGTGATCCTGGACTGGACAGGGGATTATGGTCCGTAGTCCCAGCCTTGTATAAACCTTGAAACTTATGTTCTGGTCGTTTGGGAAATGCTAGTGGTATATTCTCCACATCGTGTAAATAACGCACCGCTCACGGCGGCACTGGAGACGGTAGACATTCAAGGTTTTAAGTCGAACCCACTAATCGAGATGTCATGCCCTTAATTCGTTTAGTGAGTGTCCTCTGGGATGATTCAGCTTTCAAGATATTTTGTTTTCTATATGGAGACCAAAGGGAGCAGCAGTATTCGAGGTGCGGTATTCGAGGTGCGGTCTCTAGACCGGAAGCTTCTTAAGATCCAGGAGGTCATCCTATGATCTATATCGACCTTATTGTTCACGTGAGCACTCCAACTGAGATTGTTATCAACAATTACAACAAAATCTCTGATATTATTAGATGCTGTGCGCGGTTCCCTTGAAGGAAGAGATTATAGATGTTTTAGTATAGTCTTTCTTCCAAAATGCATCAGCTCAAATTTTCCCTCGTTTAGTAGAATGTTGTCGTTGTCTGCACTTTGACTCGCCGAATATAGATCAGACTGGAGTTGTGCTCGGTCTTCTTCTTCATTGATG
>NC_068985.1:89184292-89186314 GCF_001194135.2 Octopus bimaculoides
TATATATATATATATATATCAATGGTAGTTGATATCACTGGGTATGCAGCTGCCACATTGAACATGTTATGACTAACATTAGTATTACGCAAATTAAGCATGCAAACGGTGTATTTCTACTCAAAATGTGGGCTGAAAATTGTGAATAATGCAACCCTAATTCAATCGGGATATTATATATCTGGCATTAAAGTAAATAGTATTAATAATACCTTATCAATTATAAGCTTTCTAAAGAAACCCTAATTTTGTTATACGCACCTACTGACTTATAACAAATCATATAATTTTACTTATTTAAACTACTTCTAAGTAAATTCTATTCTTCTCCTTTCAGACGTAAAATTCCCGATAATCTTATTGTACAACGAACCATTTTATTATTAGTTTTGAAAACGGTTTAAGATCAAGTTTATATGATGATATTGTAAGAAAGGATTTATTGTGAAAAACAATCATTTTTGCACCAGGAAATTTAAATTAATTTGAACCTACAATTTCTCGAAACGAAAACGAACATAAACCGTGTTGTGAAAGTAGTTGTCACGTACCCTTTGCCATGACAATTTTACCATTCTCTCATTATCCTATCATAATACCAGTGCCACATTATGATATAATGCGAAGTGTGCAGCGTTATTTCAGGACACACGCTACCAAATTTCAAGCAAGTGTATAACAAAAGTTTTCCATTATGATTGTCTCCAAACAAAGATATCACATAAACTCTGTTTGTTGTCATATAAATCAGCCATTTTGGATAGATTTTCCGACATACAATACGATGGAGTGAAGTCAGGATGATAACAGCAATATAACTTTGCATTATATAACTGCCCTATGATCAGTTTATTTGCGTCAATCAGCCGTTTGAACACAGTTTTGAACAAGGAAATAAAAGCTACTGTCTCAAGGGAATATTGTTGTTTTCTATGAAACTTACAAAAAACTCTGCTTCGCTACGTTTGAATTATGTGCAACTATTTTTATTTCGTCAATAATATAACTGTAGTTAATAAATCATTATGCAATCCTTGTATATAGAAACTTTTATGAAATAACCGAATTTCTTATATAAAGGAGTGTTTGATAGACATACAGACAGTATCTGACTGACGCGTGTATTTCATCTTATTTATTCTGTTCATCCTTCTGTTTTAATCTACATGGGATATATCACTAATTCCCCTTCATCCACTTGATTAAGTGACGGCAGGATTGTAGATTATTATGACGCTCAAACAACAGAAAAAGCATTTTTTTAATTCTTCGTCGCCATTCTCTCTTTGACGACTTTCTGATATGGAATCTGAAATGGTTTCCAATAATAAAATTGCTTCCACCGAGTAAAGCTTTGGAGGATTAAGAAAAATATTATCACATGTCTTACATGTTTTCTGTATATATATATCAACATAATCTCGGGATGTGGTTGTATTTGAAGTGAATTCTTAGAATACTAAGAATTCTTTTGAATTCTCACTAGTTGGATTAAGCTTGCTATCAAAACATTCCATGTATAACATTAATTTAAAACATGAAATAACATAGTATTAATCAATACTAGAAATTTCATTGGCAAAACCGATAAAGTAGTGGATTTGTTTGTGATGTGACGTGAGGACGTATATAATGACTGAACATTTCTGTCAGAGTTATAAAGCAGTAAATGAGACAAAGTATGCCAGAGACAGACAGTGAGAGGGAGAAATGAGGGAGGAAGAGGTGTAGAAGATAGAGACAGAGAAAGAGAGAGAGAGAGAAAGGGAGAGAGAAAGAGAGAGAGAGAGAGAGAGAGAGAGAGAGAGAGGGGGGGGGAGCAGAGAGACTTACTAAGACTGTAAAAGACAGGGAGAGTGAAGAACTGAAAAGCAATGTTTTCAACGTTACTGAAACGACAAAATTTAGCCGGTGGGTGAGGTTGATATTTGAGATGTTTTTCTATAAAATCCATGGATTAAAATCCTACTAATGCAAACCGCATTGAGAGAGTTAATGAGAAATCACATGTATTTTATAGTT
>NC_068985.1:89187850-89193871 GCF_001194135.2 Octopus bimaculoides
TATATATATATATATATATATATATATATGTTCGTATATTTATAAAACTGAATAATAAGTACAGTTATACATACATACACTCACATGGACATATTTAGCTATCTTTCCTTTGTTTATAAGTTATAATGAACGAACTCATTCAGCTATTATATAATTCATTTACAAACCTTTCCCTTTCTGTTCTTTCTTTAGTTGTCGTCCGTTTTCTAACGACTTATAAACAATATTCAGCTATATTCAATTTCATGCGTTATTTACGTCGGGGCTGCGTTTTTTAATCATTGTTTCAAAGGATAACATGGCTCAGATGCTTGACATAATATTAAACAAAACATCGCACGTACAAAATTAAGAAATTATATTATTGCTTCTGGAAAAAACATTTTTACTCCCAATCTTTACTGTTTAGTCGAAGTGGTTATTCTCAGCAGAACGTGTTGCTTAGTTTTAATTACAGATGATCTGTTCGACGGGGCAGTCATGGGTATAAACTTAGAGACGTGTGCGCAGCAAACTTGTGATTTCGGATTCATTGCTTCTGCCTGGCACCTTGGGCAAGAATCAAGACGGTGAATGCCTTCGGAATCAATATGGAAGTTGAAAACTATGTGAAAGTCCGTTTTGTAGATACAGGGTGTTGATATTTTGCATAAATATAAATGAACATCCAATACCGTAACCAAAAATTAAAAGTATTTTACAAAGTCAAAACTATGATCTACATTATTGCTGGGAGATTATATGAATTTACTGAAAGATGTCGCCAGCAATTTCCACCACGGTGTCAAGACGCCTCCAGAATATAGAAAATGCCATCGTTGCTGTCTTCGTGGGACAAACTTCGAAAGCCCCCTTGATCCTGACCATCATATCAGCATTGGTCATACAGGCAAGACAGTTTGTGTCTGCCTCGAACGTACCCAGCACAGAGTTAGCCAAGGGATTACAATCGGTGCAATTAGATCGCCAGAAATTAATGCTGATATCGTCGAAGAAATTCTCCGATAACATCTTCTGTCCCCTTTCCGAGGTAAGGCAAGGAGCGCCGAATCCTGCTGCCAGAAATATGCATTTCTAGGAGCAACCCTTCGTAACCAGGGTTTGATCAGCTTCTACACTAGTTTTACATCTGAATTGAGCCTAAGGTCGTGTTCAAGGATATCAGCAGGAATAAAAATAGCGTGCAGACGCGGTCAGACACCTGGTGTGTCACTTCTTGCTTGTTTCTATTGCCGAAAGCCATGTCACATCTTACAGCCTCTCTAGTGTTCACAGAGTATTAACAACCGACATGATGTTGGCATTTGATACCGAGCGCGACACAGGTTTTTCTTTTCCGATATCCAGATGATCTTGTGTTTATATTTGTAACAAATTCAGGAGTAACTACTATTAGCTTATTTCTGAGTGTATCTATGCTATCATGTACACCATACATTTTACAACACGATAGGAACGTTTGGAACATCATCTTGAAATGTGAAATATTTCGTTAAAATAATGCAGAGCACGAACATTCGCCTTCTCTAACAGACATGATTATTTAAAGAATAAAGGACCGAAGTAATCAATCAATGTTAAATGCTACCTTCGTAGGTCATACTGGGGCAGCACATTATGGATTTCATAATGGAAATTTTAATTCATATTTGAATATCATTTTCCCATTAAATCATAGATAATTCTCAGTGTTAAAATTTCTGAAGAATTCTTCTTTCTGTATATAATAACTACCCAATAAGATAATGGTAATCGTCTGTACGAAATACGGGAAGAGAACTCGATATAGAATAACGCCTACACTTTCCTGAGCAATGTTGTAAAACTGTTGATTTTTTGATTTAGGAGCAAGCCGCGAAAATTTGAAGGGAGGTCTTAGTCCATATCATCTCAGATAATACTTTTCCTCGGTGACTACGAAGGGAGAATATGTGAAGTTTTACTGAGAAGGCTATTCAAAAGATAAGAGACTCTCAGTAGAAACCATGTTAAATTGGTGGAACAACACTTGTTTTAAAACAATCTTTACTATGTCTATATTAAACAGTTGTACTTTCTACTCCAACTTTAACGAATTTTCAAATATTTTTATAACAAGATATATTTTTCTTTTTCTTTTACTTTTGCCGGTCATTAGGCTGAAGCCATACTGGTGCACTGGGTCGAAGAATGTTTAGTCGAACGTACATTCTGAACTGTTCATTTTAATTTCTAATAAATTACTTTGGCGATCCGCTTACTTACGTGGACGTAAACACATCGTTTATCAAACGGTGGTGGAGGCAAACGCAAACACATACTCACATATTTCTTACAGTTTCTGTTTAGCAGATACACTGAGTTTGGCCGGTCCGAGCCTAGTGTAGAAGACACACGCCCAATGTGCGACGTAGTCGGAATGAACTTAAACTATGTGGTTGGGTAGCAAACATCTTACCACACACTTACGCCTATGCCTACATATTCAGTTTTCCATATTTATTCTCATGCCTTCCGTTATTTGTATGGGAAGAAGTCGCACGGCCAAGTAGTTAGGCTTCATAGTCTCACGATCAAACAAAATCTTCCTTCCGAATCCCAGAGAGGAGAATACGTTGTGTTCTTGAGCGAAGTAAGTGACTTCACTTTGCTCCCGTACACTAAGCTGCGAGTGAGTAATGTTGCGACGGACTGACGTCCTTTCAGCTGGTAGTTACGATCTGTGTCAGTTATACTCTGCGTAACCTGCTTTGCGAGTTCAGGGACTCGAGACAGTAATTATTTTGGTGATACTAATAAATGTTACACGTAGATTATAGAGTGTAAGATAATCTTCACATGCAGAAAAATATCTATTTTTTGCGTCTTAACATTGGATTCCATATTGAACAGTGAAAGTATCCACGGCCTGGAGATTTTTCCATTGGTTATCTAACGCCATTAAACCAATCGCCCTCCTTCCCTATTCTTATTTTAGATATCAAAATGTCAAATGCATTTTTTATTGGGAAACAATCACGGATTTAATAAGAGTTTTATGCACCATTATATACAGAAATCAATAGAGTGATAATTTCAGGATATGATCAATAAACGTTCTCTTTCTCAAAAGTCATGCAGCTATTTTAGCAATTATAAACAGTGTGATATAAAATAATGGATGTCCACACGCAATTAAATAGAACTTGCTGTGGATACAGATATTTTAAGTGTTTTTTCTATGAAGATTCAAGTGTTTAAACTTTTAGCAATTTCATTTCTTCGATCAATGTATAAAGACATTATTTTTAATAAAACTGTTCATTGTTCTCTTTAAAAGACCACTGGCATAATGTCATTGATTGTTGAGAGGAAAATCACAATTCTTTTGACCAGGTGAAGTAAAAATTTAAAATTATGGGCGGGTACACTTAGAATAAAGTCTCTTTCACCGGCAATCGCTTCGAGGCATATTTATTTAAGTTGTGCTTTACATATTTTTATAGGAATATTCTTTTAAAATCTTTATATCTGAAGGTGAAAGAAACAGATAAAATTGATCACGTCAAAGGTGAAAATGTGAAATTTTAAATCATAGATTTATTCACAATATTTTCTTTTTTTTCAATTTTTCGTATTAAGAATACATTTAATGCGAACATAAGGCAGAATTGTTAGAGCGTCTGTGAAAATACTGTGAGGTATTTCTTTAGCTTGCTTACTGAGTTGAAATTCAATTGAAGCAAACTTTTCCTTTCAACCATTCGGTGTCGATCAGATATTGGTTTGAAATTTTGTCACATGACCAGCAGATTCGGCGAGGGAATGGATCGACACATGGACCCTCCCTACCAGTGTTATCGACCTCGGGATGGTGCAAGTCAAAGTCGACTTGCGCGGAATTTGGACTCACGACGTAAAGAGGATGATAGGCCGCTAAACATATTGTCCGGCGTACTAATATTTATGCCAGATCCCCTCCTTATTGATATTATAGACATTGATCTCATATTTTGGCACAAGGCCAGAAAATCCGCAGGAGAAATAGGGCTATTAATCTCTTGTATGAATTGCTGACTTACAGGGACGCAAACACACCGATACTGGTTATCTAGCAGTGGGGAAACGGCAAATACAGACACAAGGATACACTTACACACACACATATATTTCATGCATTATGTACACAATTGTCTACACACTGTTTCCCTAGTAATGTGCATTGTCGAATGTGTATTAACTAAAAACAGTGAGTATGAAAGGCGAATTATATGAATTTCCAGCTATTATGTAATTCGAAATTTCTGGAAGGTGTTGTCGAGGGCTAAATCAACTAGAGAATTGAGCTCTATGTTCAAGTGAATGCGCATTTCACACGAAAGGTTTCATTTTGCTCAGCGTCATTCGTTCTCTACTTTTCTTCTTATACAATACTCTAAGATTATACATTTAACCAAATGTTATTTCTTCTTAGTGTTTTAATGTTAGTGTTTTAATATGAACGTTCACCTGTCTATCTCACAGTGTGCTCCATTTTATTACAATTCTGTGTTCTATGGCACAAACAACAAAGAATATGTGCTGGGGTCGATTTGTTCGACTAAAGGCGGTGCTCCAGCATGACCGCAGTCAAATGACTGAAAAAATATAGGAATAAGAGAATAAAAAAATGTACATTTCCATCTTGTATATTTTCCTTTATTAACTATGGTAGTAGACATGTCCTGTATGAAGTTTCTCTATAGACCAAAACCAACCAAAATGCTGGTGGATGACATCATAAAACCAGCGTGTTACCTCGTTAGCAGTAGAAACACCTCAGTTCTGTCCGTTTTGTGTCTACATTCTGCATGTGAAAGTTATTATACTATTTTCGTGACTACGATGGCGATTGAATTTTTCCTTACCTTGTGTTTCGTTGTAATAAATGTTTTACTTGGATATTGTTGTCAGCATGTGATAAAATTTGTTGGAAATGGTCGATCCTATCCAGTTAAAACTTAAATAGGTACGGTAGAGTGGCGTGCATGCATTAGTTGCAACAAAGCAATTGAGAATTATATCAAAACCACACAGTAGTTACAAATATATGATGGAGTTCTTATCCTAGCAAATATATTCTATAGTATTGTAAAGTGTACATGTATCTAGCTATGTAAAGTTACTTGGGATATTTTTTTGCAACGACTAGCAATACCACATTGAATCTGAATGGTTTATTTTCTAGAAAACTCATCTGGAATTAAGTAATCTTGTATTAGGAGACCTTGTTATACATTCTAAGTAGTTCTTACTGGAACCAAAACGAAACCTTAACTTCAAAAATTTCTTTTTTCTGTTTTGTTCGCAATGCTATTTTTGAATTAATTTTTCATTTCTTTATGGCAAAAGAATATTTGTATACGTGTGTATGCACGTGTATGCTTCTATCGTCTCCTCAAAATTCAAACAGTATGTATATGCATATATAGGCGTATAAATATGAACAGGTGTGTGTGTGTGTGTATGTGTGTGTGTGTGTGTGTGAATGTGTTATATATATATTTCTATATACATATATGTATGTATGTTTGCATGTATATAGGTACGTATACATGTGTATGTATACTAGCGAATAATAACTAACAGAAATTATGCATTGACCAACTTAAAAACCTACTTCCTAGACATCGTAAAATCACTTTGTAACACTATTTCCAAGGCAAAATAAAAAAACTAAAATATGTATGGAAACACAAAAAGAAAACAAGAGAAGCGACAGAAATCTTTGAATTTTTGGCAATAATTCCCATTGTTTTTGATTGTGAAGAGATAAATTGAAATACATACATTATCATACGGAAACCTTATACTGAAAGAAAATAAATTAGTTTCCAAAGTTCTAGAACTCGGAGAATAACAAAGGGACTTTATAGAAAATAAACTTATTTTCTTCGGCTTATACGGATTTCTAAATGGTCTATCACCTAGCATTAACTATGCACGTATATTATACATATATACATACATACACACACGCACATATATATGTATATATTTATATATATATATATATATATATAT
>NC_068985.1:89193967-89196515 GCF_001194135.2 Octopus bimaculoides
ATATATACACATATATGCATATATATATACACGTACACACATATATAAATATACACATTCGTATAATTATGTAAATATATGCATGTGTGTAGACACACACATACATACTCGCGCATTATATATGTATGTGCTTGTGCAAAGAAATAGAAAAGATAGTGCTATAGTTTCCCATTCATAATAAATAATGTAGTTTTTGTATGATTTCAATTCTCTTCCTTTCCTTTCATCCCTTCGTCTCTACCGCTGTTTCTTTTTCTCACTCCGCTTCTCTTTCTCAATCGGAATTTAAATGATGAAATTTTAGTACATATAAATAATTTGAACGTTTGAAAAATTCGCAGGCATCCGTAGAATCGCATGAAAAACCAGAAATGTGATATTGAAACCACTACTCTTTACAAGTCTGTCTTCATCATGGTTTGTGTTGAAAGAAATAAACATACGAAGATAGAGCTATTGAAGTAACACCAATGTTTTCATTGTTGTATATTACCATAGAAAATTCTTTACAAGGGACATGCCATAGATACTGAAACACACGTTAAAACATATCCTGAGGGATGAGTATAACAGGGTTTTTTTAAAGAATAATCCTGTGACCTGCTTCAAGCCCTTCACTGTATTATTGAACAAGCTCTCAGTTTTGGATTCAAAATATATTCCAGTGATGCTGATACGAAAGGGATTCAGGTTCTATCCTCTCCGTAATGCATTCCATCTACCATCTGTAAAATATGCACCAACTATAGAAATATATCAAGTAGACAATAGATATTAAAAACGTAAGTTTATACGTTCGCTGTTGGTTTTGATACTGATTGACAGAGTAATGAAACTACTACACAACATATATACTTTGAATGCAGAAGTCAGAGAAGCAAAGTCATGTAAACTATGCACACAACAATGTGGTGACGATTCAAAAGTTTCAAGACATGTAGATCTACACCAACAGCCGGTAGAAAAAACGTGTGAAAACCGGAATGATGTTCGACTTTCGAAATAGTTCAGGGAGTGACGACCTTGCCTGACGCCTGTCCCGGGCTCAGCTGTCTCCGGCTGACAGTACCCGGTATGGGTTATGGAAAGGAGACAATCTTTAAAAAAATCCGGAGTGGAGCCGCGTAGGCGGTGTGCTGTGCACACCTTTGTACTACGTCAGCAAGGTCGAGAGAGGAATCCTGACGATTGGGCTACCCAGCAATTTCTTACATCTGACCCAGGCCTGAGCAAAACTGGAGAGGATATAAAATGTAAAAACCAGACTGGATTAGTTTATGCGCAACTCCATTGTCTCCCGAGACAAAAGGATGCCAACAACAACAATATATATGCCTTTTCACTGTATGATATAGATCTCGTTGGATTTCGAACAGTATTATATTCTTAACACACTTATTTAACCATTGCGCATAAAACTAAGATGTATAACATGCATTGCAAAAACTCTTTTCGGCAATATATGTATATTTAAGTAGTTTTCAGTAGGCTTGCAGCTGTAACAGAAGTATTATTAAAAGCACATAAGTTTATTGGAGCACAAATACATAAATGATAGAAGATATCGGTAATGGGAACTGAATGACTGGAGCTGACGTGGTGCTATGCAAGCAAATAAATTCATTATTCGAAATATTCTTGGAAATGAGAAAAGCTCCAGGTGGTGGAATCATGACTGATAGTTTCCATCAAGTTTGATGCAGCGAGACTTTAAAAATGGACATTTCTAAACTCTCTTTTCTTGATATTTTCACGAAAACTGCTAAATAAAGCAAAAGTGACATTTACTTATTTATAGTAGAGAAAGATAAAAATGATATAAGGTTTACGGATATATCAGTAAGTGAATTGGCTATTTTTGCTGTTGCAACTTAAATTAACCCTTAAAACCGACGTTCATAAAAATCTAAAACCAAAACATATATATACAATAGTATACTTTTATTTTTCGATTATTTTCCTATTTATTTAGCAAATATATTATTGCAGGTGTTACATACACCAATCGAACGAATTGCGAAATGTTTTAATATATTAGGAAAAAGCATATTAAATTTAAATAGATCGCTACAATTCTATTTAAGAGAAACTTTATATATATGTATATATATATATATATATATAGTTTCGTTAACGTTTTTACGAAAGAAAAGTTTTGCTGAGAAACATTTTTGACGCCATATGTCATTAATGGTGAATCAACCTTGAAACGTTAAAATTTCTACAATATATATATATATATATATCAATCACATGAAGACCAGACAAACGCTATATAGTCAAATGTTTAATTTATTCTGTTGAAAGCAATAGGGTCGTTTGTTCGATTCCAGTAAACGCGGGGCACTGAGTCCTTGAGGAAAGCAATATATTTCCTCTTGCTCATATCTTCTCCTGAGTTGCAACTGTGCGTGTCAACATTCAAGACAAGCAAGAAGAAGGTTTCAATATTTGCTCTTAATTACATCGAGTACTATGACAACTACCGAAATCATTATACATCTCTTATCACACACACACACACACACACACACACACACACACACAC
>NC_068985.1:89196650-89199367 GCF_001194135.2 Octopus bimaculoides
ATATATATATATATATATATATATATATATATATATATACACACATATATACGTATATACATATATATACATACATAGATATAAGTGCATACACACACACACACACACACATATATATATATATATATATATATATGTACACATACACACACACACACACACACATATATATATACATATATATATACATTTATGAGTGTGTGTGTGTGTGTAACGAAAACTAAACAGTCCAATGGACACTAATTGTGAACGAGGGTGGTGAGTAGCACGTATATGACTAGAAATAAAAATGAAATCTCTTTGAATTTTTATATACTGACAGGGAAGATAACGACCCCATAATTGAAGCTACACAACCTCACCTTTTGTGGTTAAATCTGATAGGGTGTTAAATTTCAGTTGCTAACTTAACCAAAAGCCGAGACCTGATTTTGTATAACATTTGATGCAACAGCACTTATGATTTCAGGCTTCCCCGAGTATATTAAAATCAGTTGTATATGCCTATGTGTGCAGTAAACAGAGTTACCCTAAATGATAGAGAAAGTGCAATATTAACATAACATGGTAAGTAAAATACCATGTGACTGTATACTGATGTTTGTATTTGTACACAGAATATGCTTGTTGGAAATTGCACGGTAAGAGATTTTGTTTCACGGAAATGACGTCATCGCTTGTTTTAAATGATCGACGATTAACAGAGACCTTCTGTTTAATACTTTTATAAATCGGTTATCAAACATCTTTTTTTTTTGTTATTTGAAAAAGTGCCGCTATAATAAGCTTCCTCATTGTCCATACGCCGAATTTTCGTCTACGGCGTATCTTCTCACGGTGAATTTTCCGAATACGAGAGAATATACCGATAGCAGTGTCCAGTATTTTGCACCACAAATAACCATGCAATTGATTATCTAGAATAACAAACATGGTGGGTAACTCAAACTCTCTAATCTAAAAGAACTGAAAGACCGAAATATGAAAAGTCACAGAGCACAGTTGTAAGAAAGCAATGCCACGGCCAATAATGTTATAAAATAAAATAATAGATTTCATTATTATTTGTCCTCGAATACACCGTTTTCTTTTTTTTTTTTTTTCATCGATATAGCTTAAGAAATATTTATTTCAGATGAAACGGTGCAAGCATAAGATTGACTCAATCTCTCAGAATTCTATAATTCCTGTACATCTGATTTATCTGAATGCACGAGAAAGCCATTTATTATATTTTACTGGAATTATATCGTAGTAACGCATTTTATACTTTTATTGGGGTATATACTGCGTGTATAAATTCAGCAAGTTCAAATTTTCTGAATATATTTGGTAACAAGTAAATCATTTTGCACAATAGAGGACATTGACTTAATGGGTTTTCTTTATAAATCATATGCAACAGCACACCCATCGAATAGGGCCAAACAAGTAGAAAATTCAGTACTGGAAAAGATGTGGAATTGTAATTCCTAGGAAGAATTAATTCTCCATTATTCACAGATTCAAATATTTGATGCTCACATGAAAGTGAAAATAAGAGAAAGTAGAGTGTTACACATCATACGACAGGTAAGCTTGGGGACTATAGTATAGTCACCATGGCCTAGGAGTGGTTGTGCTGTAAGAATCTTGATTGACAACCACATGTTTCCAGAATCAGTCCATCTGCATGAAATTATCTACTGAAGCCTCTGGACGACCAAAGCGTTGTGAGTGAATTTTGTTGACGGATAGTGAAAGAAAACCGTCGTATATACATACATGTGTATGTGTGTGCGTGTGTGTGTTTGTGTTTGTGTGTGTGTGTGTGCGCTCGCGCACTATTTTGTGTCTGTGTTTCTGCCCCCATCATCTAATACATGATCTTATTAGATTTGGATAATAACTGTCAACTATTGGATAACACTTAATAACAGTTACTCCAAAGATTCAGATATAATTCGGTGACACGAGTTAGGTAGTATGGCCCTCTAAGCACATTCTCTTTTAACATTCTCCCTCATTTAACAACTTCTTGTCCTTGCTCTATAATTACGTTATAGTGTACCGTTAAAACTTGATTTCATTTTTACACTACTTTTTGCATTGATATGGCTTTCGAGGTTGGATTCATCTAGAAATATTTTTATTCTAGTATGTCTGATTACCTTTGAGAAGTTCATAAACTCACACAAAGAAACGCACACACATACACGCATATGCCGTTACGGTTTGTCTTTACCTTTTTTTCAGCCAGTAAAGCATTTAGTCGAATGAATCGGCTCCAGTCATCCGTTGCCTATCGAATTCATTTGCTAATACACTCAGTATGAGAACTTAAACACAACAAAAATATTATCAAACAGCAGAGGAGACAATTGCAAACACACACACACCAACACTCACACACATATACACAATAATATCAAAAACTGAGACTGTGTGCCCAATCCGCATTGAGAGATAAATATTCTTTTATTCTTCATTTTTGGATTGACAAGTAATAACCTTGTCAATCAAACGATGAAGAATAAAGCATATTTATCCACCAATGCAACTTGTCAGCAATTACCAAAAGGATGACATTAGATGTTCATACTGACCTCCACCTTAGATAAAATTCTCACCTGAGTTCGAAACGTGCACCATACCGATGTGTCAGGTTTGATTAGAAATATTCTCTCTGGATGAAATTAACTGTAGACTTGTTAACCCACAAATAAGGTATATATATA
>NC_068985.1:89199939-89209737 GCF_001194135.2 Octopus bimaculoides
TGTGTGTGTGTGTGTGTGTGTGTGTGTGTGTGTGTGTGTGTGTGTGTGTGTTTGCGTGTTGGGAATGATTTACCCCGAATTTTTTTGGGAGACTTCTGCTACTTCTGTATTTTTTCATGTTGTACTTCGATCTCTACTGTACTCTATACATGCATCTAATAATATCAGAACAGGGCATATGTATCTTTTTTATGGACACTGAAGAATTAATCTCCAGTTTTCTTCTAGCTAAATGTCAGGTGCTCCGTTGTAAATTGTTCCCTTATTTTTAATGATGCGATTAATACCTTCAATTAATCAGAATGCTTATAAATTAAAGTCCAATTATCGATAGACTCTGCTTAGTAGTATGAATTAATTAATCAAATAATGAGGTCAATGCATGCACTTTAATGCAGTAACCACATTAAGGTGAAGAATTTGAATATGCCTCAGTTTGCCTGCACAGTTACATAGCTACAAGCAACTTTCCTTAAACAGAATACAAATATCGTTTTGGTCGGTAATCTTCCTTAATGTCTAGAAATTAGTTATAATTATGTCGCATCTTTTGTTTCTTTCCCTCTTTAACATATTCCACGTGAGCGGATTACATTAAACATTTACCGAGCATAGTGAAGGAAAACTTTTGAGTGGCGCAATGAACTAATTAAGCGACGTGGTCACCACATGCCTCGTTATTAAACATGATCCAACGAGTTAGGATAAGACTTAATATCTATACACAACAAGGAATCGTTAGCACACCAGACAAATTGCTGACTGGCATTTAAACTCATCTTTACGTTCTCACCTAAATTCTGGAAAGGTCGCCTTTGCCTTTCATCCGTTTGGTGTCGATAAAAAAAGTACAAGTTAGACACTGTGGTCGATGTAATCGATTAGCTCTCACCCACGAAATTTTCAGTCTTGTTCCAAAATTTGAAAGCAATATGTAAATAAAATACGTTGCCATTAGCTTCTAACAGAGTTTCATTTTTCATTGATGATAGAATCCTTACAATGTCGAACGAAAGGCGAGGCGGAATTGGGTTCAAATTCTCTCGATGTTGACTTTTCATATTAACGAGGTTGATAAAGCGGCGATCCGGCGTGATCGTTAGTACGCTGGGCAAAATGATTAGCGGTATTTCGTCCGCCTCTCCGTTCTGAGTTCAAATTTCGCCGAGGTCGACTTTGGTTTCGTAGAATCGTTAGAACTTTGCGAAAAATAACTTGCTGCATTTGGTTTCATTTGTTTCGGTCCTCTGTGTGCTGCGTTACAAACCCGTGGAGGCCAAGTTTCCTTCAATTATTCTGGGGTCTACAAAATAGTAGCAGTCAAGAATTGCTGCCTAACTAATGCAATACTAGGAATGTTTCTCTTGTCAAATAAGTAGTTCACTTCATACTAATCACATTGATGCCGCTTTATCTGCCTATCGGCATAAGAAAGTGATGGTGTGATGCATAAACAGGACATTCAAAAGCATAGTTTAGATGCCTTACAAAATCATATAATCTTGTGAAGCCATAAATTTTGTAAATAACATATATCTGTTAACCGTGGGTTGTTTTGATATGCGAGAGGATGAAGGAAATATTGACGTGAATTTCACTTGCAACATTCCACACAGTTTGCATTCAAAAACTTTTATTATGATACTTGTGGTCTGAAATTGAAAAAAAAATGATAAAAATCTGGTAAAAAATTTAAATAAAGAAATAGCCTATAATCGTAATGTTATGGTTGTTGTTTTTTGTGTAGGTTTGTTATCAGTTCATTTTCAATTCATCCCTTCTATCAGCTTGGCACTAAGTAGGTCACTAACAATTACATTAAAAAATAGCCTAATGGATAATTCTTCTCTCAAAGTAGAGTTTCATTTTATGAATGGAACGTATCGGATTCAATTACAATACTCAGATAATGGCAGAGAATCATTTTAAAATGTTCCATCTAGAATTTGAATAAACCCAATTTTATTACAACTGGTTGAGTTCAATTATTTATTTTTATTTATTTTTGATGTATGTTTTATTTTCTATTTGTTGTAGAATTTTAGTGGCTAGAAGGAATACATTTGTAAACCGTATATCAATATTGAATCATTCATTCTCTTTCAAGAATTCATAAAGTTTGGATAAGTCTTTGAGACATGTTCTCTCTTTCTTCTTTTATTTCAACGGTTTTATATCAAATACATTATATATATATATATATATATATATATATATATATATGTGTGTGTGTATGTATGTGTGTGTGTGCATGTATATATGTATATGTGTATGTATTATTTCAGTGCATATCCGGTTGCATGCATGCACCATAATCAAATATCTTCCTGTTCTCTAACCTCTGTGTACATACTTAGCCCTTGGCCAGTGATAAAGCGAAAACAAGTAACTTGAGTATAGTATGTTGTGCATCATACACAATCTTCGATAGAGTTTATAAATGTGTGCAACATTTGTTTATGAAAATTTGTATATTCATATTTCAAAATATACAATAGTAATATATGTTTGGCTGTATACGTACGTGTAAATAAACAGACATACATATATAAATACATACACACACACACATATATATATATATATATATATATATATATATATATATATATATATATACATATTATTATTATTATTATTATTATTATTATTATTATTATTATTATTATTATATATATATATATATATATGTATATACACTTCCATTCATACGCATATATACGTATATACGTATCGATACATAGATAGATAGAACGATAGGTGTATACAAGTGGGTGTGTACATATTTGGCTACTTTTAGCATGATTGGTTATCTGTTCCAATATAAAACATAAATATATATGAACTCAATCTCTTCCATACGCAGATTGCAATAAAATGAAAAATTATAACTTTGTAAAAGTTTATATCTACATATATACATAAAGACATACATACATGCTTACGTAGAAAGCACATAGCGTTCCAATAAGAAGTATGACTGTTTTTGCTTTGTATGAAACGCATAAGAATTATTTTTAATGCAGGTATTCCATAAAAATATTAAGGAAACTAACTGTAAATCTGAAATAACATTAGCAGTAATATATGCAATATTATTAATGTTTATTCCAACATGCGCAAAATGGCTTTGTTTGTTTTTGAGAATAAGAAAAACCTTGATTCTGTCCGTGCAATCGGCAAAATAGTGGCTGTTTCACAAGTTTAGCCTCTTTCATATTACCAACCAGGTAAAGTAAATTTATATATCAGGGTCTAGTGGGTGAGGCGCTCGACAAGCGCTGGATTTATGATGCTCATACACCACAGAATTCGTCCGCCGCGTATTTGTTTGTACCTCTGTGCGCTATTTGGTGTGGAATATAGTTCTGAGATGCAGACAACTGAAATTAAACATTAAAAAATAAGCACAGCTACTGATATGAGCTCAAGATGGCTATGGCTAATATCAGACCACTTCCGTAGTTGAAGACTAGCTCAGTCCTTGCTGCTCCATCCATGTGAAATGTGCAGGTGAAGGGGCAAGATGCTTGTGACTGTTAAATACATGACAATGATACGTAAGGGTTTCCTGCTTTGCAATGGATTTAGAAAAGTTTGTTAAACCTCTGTGTAGCTTCTGCAGTTTCAATGAGAGGTGAACCATACCTGATGTGTGTTTCAACTTATGTTAGATTAGGGCTATGATATGCATGAGAACCTGTTAACGATGATTAGAACCTGTGAAGTGCTGGACTTATTTATTCTCTCTCGGCATTGCAGACGCTATCTACAAGTCTCCTGTCTGCAATGTTAGAGAGTCTCATTTACGGTTGTAGATTAATTCTAGAGGTATTAGACTGCTCAATTTTATCCTGCCCGAGATGTACGGAGCAGAAATTATCGTTTCATGTCTGAGCATTGCTGTGTTGTGGAAATTTACTAAGCAACTGATGTAGAATGTATTTGATTATAATGAAAGATCATCTTCCTTTTGTCGAGAAAACTAAACGGCGATCATTGTGCTTGGTGGCCATGACAAATGCGATTTCATAATTTATCTGACAAATACGTCTGATTACAAGCGCTTTCCTATTTCAGAGAAGCAAACATCGATTTTCCATTTAAGACTGAAAAGAAATGAAGGATGAGAGCGCTGTACAAGTTGATAATACGACTATACAATAGCAAAGGCACTCCGTTAGTTACAGAGACGAGGGTTCATTTTGATGAGATCAACGGAACAACCTGCTCGTGAAATTAACTCTGAATCTCGAGGGAGATTCAGCGTGACAGAGAGTGTGACAAGGCTGGGTCTTTGAAATATAGGTACAACAAAAACAGGAAGAAATTGTGAGAGAAAGTTGTTGTGAAAGAGTAAAGCAGTGTTCGCCACTAACCGCTGCTGGAGCCTTAAGTGTTTTCGCTCAAAAAACGCTCACAACGCCCGGTCTGGGAATCGAAACCGCGATTCCGCTGCCGTAATCACTGGGCCTTTGTGCCTCTACACTACACAATATTCACCGGTTGGCTGAAGAATGCAACTGCAAAGAATAGACTTACAATTGGCAAGGACATTCCTTGATGCGATCAGTGATTGAACCTCATGCTCTGTCTTTCTGTAGGGTAATTAGCATTTTGTATACAAAGTACGTAGTTATGTTTCATTCGTTTTATATGATTTTCCACTACAGTTCAATACATTGTGTTATATTTTACTCTTACTCTGAAGTCTCATGTAAGAGAACAATCCTCATCATCACCATCACCGGCCTTCTTTTATTCTTTTACATTCTTCAGTCATTTGTTCAGTGCTTAAAACATCGAGCAAAGAATATAAGTAGCAATCGTGATACCCACCACGAAGAAATGACCAAGATCAGTAACAATCTATTCAGCAACAACTACCCCAAAAAACATAATATCTACTCCAATTATGAAGAAAAGAAAGCATGAAGCCAGTAAACTGTCTACAGTCTGTCTACCCTATGTGAAAGACCTCTCTGCGGCCCATATGATAGCAGAACAGTATCCAAGAGTAACACAACCCCTCGTAATTATCTCCTTCGGGTAAAACCACCAATAGAAGAGAATATTATCAAAAACTGTCTGTACTCCATCCCATGCAGCTGTAGTAGGTTATACAAAGGCGAAACATGCCGCCCCTTCGAAATAAGGGTAGAGGAGCATCGCAAAGCTGTGACGCGAGGAAATATTGATAAATTGGGTATAGCAGATCATGTATGGAAAAATGGAGACTACCTCACCCTGTGGGATGAAGTTAAAATAATAGACAGGGAACACCACTGGAAAATACGAAAACTAAAAGAAGCAGCACATATGCTAGAACACAACAACGTCCTAAGCAGACCGAGTGCAGATATGAATAGCATATCGGAACCGGTATTAATGAAGGATAGGAAAATATTAGATTTATAAACCCTAAAATTCACTCCATAATTGCCTACGGGCATATGGCGTAGTGGCTAAGAACGCGGGCTATTAACCACAAGATTTCGCATTCCATTCCAGGCAATGACCTGAATAATAATAACATCGAAAAATACCTTAGGAATGAGAGCCCAGGTTCAAAATTTCCCCAAGACACCTGATGAATGCTGGAGGGTATATCAGCCGAAACGTTGTGTTAACAACAAACCAGATGAGAACAAATATCCGTCAAATGTAAATGATGTACTTTCATTTTATTTTATCATGTACGTATTTCTACTTCATTTTATCTGTGGAACACTTCTATCAATGTTTTGAGGAATCGATGGTTTGAGCTACCATATTTGTCTATTAGGAATTACAATACGCTTTTCAATATGTGTTATTGCATCACTACAATAAATAGGGGACCTTTCCTTCACGTAATCTTTCTTCTCTCTGTGGATAACGTGCTTCGCTAAGTGATTATTCAAGTCCTCCGGGAAAACATTTCCTTTCCTTGCTTTATTCCTTTTGTTAGCAGAGCAGTAAAAGGAGACAACAATGTTATAACTAAGAATACACATTTAATTTACATAATTATATACCATAATAGCCATACGAAAAACTTTTGCTTTTCCATACATTTATATTATGCAAATAACGGTAGCATACCAAGCACATAATAAAAACAAGGATGAGGTAGTTAAAAAATTCTGTCAGCAAAGAGGAAAGAGAGAAGAAAAAGGGAAAAGAATAAGGCATGTTTGTGAGAAGTTTCTGTTTCCTACTTTAAAGAAATCAATTAACGCATGCTAATGAAGGCAGGAATGCAAAAAAAAAAAAAAAAAAGCATTCGTGAAGCTAAAGAAAGCATGGAATTGCGTTAATGAAGATATTACTGCACGAATTGGTAGATATTTCTCATGCAAAAATAATGTAACATTGAAGAATATACAAACATGGACTTCACAGCAGGAAACCTCATCTTTCACCTCGTCGTCTTGCTGAAGTGCTTTTCAAACAAATGTTCTTTCAAGAGATGGTATTCAGTAAGTACCAAGTTCGGACTATATGGTGAGTTGCTGTTTATGGACTTCTGTGAGAATTCGTGGGGCCCAACTTGTGTGCACCTTCCGATATTGCAAGTTTTCACTCAAGACCCTATGAATGGTGCTTCTGGTAACCTCAGGAACCAAAATGCGGAGATCATCCAAAGTGATCCGCCGATTTTCACGTACGATTTGCTCAACCTTCGCGATTCTCTCATCGGAAATTTATCATCACCCACTTATTTCATCGTCATGAATTCCAGTACGACCAGCTGCAAACTCTTTACATCACTTGCAGATGTTTTTGACTTCCATGCACGACTCGCCGTACACTTCTTGGATGAAATCAACTTGGATAAGGTGAGCCTCCGTCATCAGGGTTGAGAATATCATACATATCAGATCTTAATGCAGAGATGTCCAAAGATTGAATGATTAAATGTGGAGAACTCGCTGTATTAGAGTGCGAAGGTTGGGGTGTCCGTTGGTTCATTGGAGGTTAAGACATTGAACGGCGAGAAGAGGTAACATAATTAGTTCCGGAACAGAATTTTAATAATGATGGTTTTAAGAGAGTTGATAGCAGAGGTGGATATTTGTGAGATGAACGAGAGCGATAGGATTGATTGTAATTGAAGTGAAGTAAGTTATGTTGGGTTTGTGTTTAGGTGCGAAAATTTAAGGATTATAGCTATGGAATTATTGGACATTCAGATAGTAAGAGTGTTTCACCTGAGAATAGATCTCTATTTTCGATTTCTTTCTTGCTAAAGCTAATTAATTCTCTGAATACTGAATATCCTCATCCTCATCATCGTCATCCTCATCATCGTCATCCTCATCATCGTCATCATCATCATCATCATCATCATCAGTATTATTCCTTCGTATCACAGTGTAGGTAAAAATGTATCGGAGTTTTAGTCATCTGTCAATTTACAAGAAGAGCCTCAGACAGATAATACTTTCCTTAAGATGTGCGCTGTGCCTAATAAGGCTGCTTTTAAACATATCAATATTGCATGGGATTTCCAGATGCATTAAGAAGCCCTGACGTTTAATGGAATTGAGCCCAACGGTCTGATCATCACTGGTATCACTTTTACATTACCCTCTCGCATTCCTTACAGTCTTGCCATTTCCAGATTCAATTCAGTGTACTTGGTTATTCTTTACTCAAAACATTGATGTCATTTGTTATGGCTACATCAATGATCTGACTGTATTTGTCTCTCTTATTCAGTATGACAATATCCGGGTGACGATATTCGATTACACGATCCTATTACTATTATTATTATTATTATTATTATTATTATTATTATTATTATTATTATTATTATTATTATTATTATTATTATTATTATTATTATTATTATTATTAGAGCTACTCCGTCCGTCCTAACATTGTGAGTTCAAATTCCGTACAAGTTGACTTTACTGTTCATAATTTCGGGTTCGATAAATTAAGAAACATTTGAACAATGGGGTGGTTGTGATCGATTCAGCAGCGTCAATAATATTACAGGCCTTAAGCTAAAATTTGTAAGTTATTAAAACTGTTCGTGTTGTTGTTAGTGGTGTTGATGACTACTTGTGAGGTGGAAGTGGCTGGAGGTAATGGTTGTGTTATCACTGTCGTTATTATTATTAATAATATTGGTACTGGGCTAGTTAGTTAATTAACTAGTTACCTAATTGAAAGCGTGTCCAATCATTTGATCAATCAACAAGATGGGCTGTCAGAGTTAATTAGTCGCCATTTTCGGCATCATTAGTCATTTGTCCTCGTCTTCTTCATGTCTGTCAGAGCTACAATTTCCTTAAATGATCTGACGCTCCGTCACGCATTCGATTAGGTAATCAATTAACTGATTCAACAAAAACAACAACAATAATAAAAATAATTATGATGATGATGATGATGATGATCATCATCATCATCATCATCATCATCATCATCATCATCAGGATCATGATCATGATGATTATGTTGGTGGGGGTCGTCGTGGTCTTGGTCGTGGTCGTGGTCGTCGTTGTGATGACGATTACAATGCCAATGATGATGATGGTGATGATGATGATGACGATGACGATGACGATGAAGAAGAAGAAGAAAAAAAAAGAAGAAGAAGAAGAAGAAGAAGAAGAAGGAGAAATATATGATGATGATGATAACTATGATGAAGAAGAAAAAGAAGACGAAAAAATAACAACAACAACAACAATAATAATAATAATAAGAAGAAGAAGAAGAAGAAGAAGAAGAAGAAGAAGAAGAACAACAACAACAACAACAACAACAACAACAACAAGATGATGATGATGATGATGTGGATGATGATGATGATGTGGATGATGATGATAATGTTGAAAATGGAAGCACCCGTCGAAGTTATTGTGCTTGTGTGTTCAGTTTTTTTTTAAATACCTTCAGACATGTTTTGCTTATAATGATTAAAAACATGTACTCGTTATAAGATCACCCCCAAAATCTAATCGACATGGCTTGTACAGTTTGAAATGAACTCAGAGCAAAGAGATATGAAGTATGTTGTTCATGAACACAACTCACCACCCGGCCCAGCATTTCAGTTTCCGTCAGCGAAATCAACTCACATGTGGTGGGTCTGAGCCTGGAACTACGTATGTATATATATATATATATATATATAACACTTTGAAATAGCTGCTTAGTTAAAGGTACGAAGAAATATCGTTTGCAGTGAAAAATCATTCCTTTATTGGACAATTATGAATATATAAATAAAAGTGTTGAGTAGTAATGGTAAAAAAAATAATACCTGAAGTTATAAACTTTGAATAAATAAAACACGAACTTTCTGTAATTGCGTCATGTAAATATATCGAGTGTTTGTGAATATATGGTCCAGTATTATCATTAATTTCTTCATGTGTGTATGTATTTGCACACGCATATATATTTACGGATGTCTGTGTCTGAACGTGCGTATGTTAAAGTGTGTATAAATGCGTATTTGAGTGTATGTGTGCGTGTGCGTACGTGCGTGTGCTTTTGAGCGCGTGTGTTTGTCTAAGTGAATAACTGTCTTCTTGGTTTCCAATAATCTTCACATAGGTATTTGTTCATATAAATATATATTTACATGTGTGTTAGTATTCTTATAAGATTTCATACTGCTTAAGAACTTTGATATCCATGCTTTTGTATGCGCATATTAATATATATTTATATACATGTGTGTGAGTGTGCGTGAATGTTCGTGCATTTGCCTGTGAGAGTGTGTGAGCGTGCATGACTGTGTATTTTTGTATGTGTGTGTGTATATATATATATATATATATATATATATAT
>NC_068985.1:89210184-89211426 GCF_001194135.2 Octopus bimaculoides
TATATATATAATTTTTATTTGATTTAGGCTACTGTGAATGTTTATGCAAATGAAAACTTATGTTAAACGTTTCTTCAGGTCTACATAAATCTACTAATGAATAAAGAATGAACTGTAAAGTATATGGACTGAGTTTGGGAAACTGAAAGAAGCGAACAAAATAGTGCATATAATTAATTAAAATGGTCTGCGACTATTAATTGAATACAATTCTTTGTGTTGTAGCATTATATTAAATTAATATCATATATATTTAAAATGATTTCAACAGAATATCTACATTAAATATTGCCTTTCTTTGCCTTTGAATAATATCGCATAATACCAAGTTATTTTGTAATTTTTATGTTTAGTTTTGATTTATATTAGTATATACATATTAATTTTGAAATGAAATTTAATGAATCATGAGATAGCATTAATTTCGAAGTCTTTCAAATATAATTTCATATACATCTATTCATATACACATACGCACACGCACATGCACGTATGCACATGCACACACAGAAATACACAGAACGCATATATATATACACACACACACACACAGAAACATATTTATACACGCACACGCTCACACATGTATATCCATTCACATATATTACTATATAAACACATGCAGGCATCCATACTCAAATGCATATTTACATACATTTATATATGTGTATTTATCGATAGATACATACATATCGGAAATTCTTTCGTTATATAGATTCATGCAGATATATTCTATTACACGTTTGCATATCACAAATATTACAAATTTACGCAAACTAGCTGCAAATATACACATCATTCTAGTTTCAGTCCCACTTCGTGCCAACATGGTGGCGGGGTGAATTCACATGTGACCCATTGTGACCAATATTCTGTGAGTGTATTTCGTTGAAAATTCAATGATGCCCGATATATAAACCTGCATATGTATGCATATATGTGTATGCATTTGTATACGATAATTAAACGAAAATGGAGATTTGTGATTGACATATAAAATTATTACCGCAAAATTATAATATTATTATAATATAGTATTGCATAATATAAGTATAAATATTATAATCCTACAATTGTTTCGATTCAGACTCAATAATGAATTTATAAGAGTATATTTTTGGGAGTAATAATCTCATCAGGGAAATATTTGACAAAAATTATCTATAAGGAGATATAGATCCTAGAAAAATTGAGTGGTTCTATCACTATAGTTGAGCCTACTTTCCTTATATACATATATAT
>NC_068985.1:89218167-89220277 GCF_001194135.2 Octopus bimaculoides
ATATATATTGCAGAGCGTAGGCTCAAAGCGTAAAAGACTTTCTCACCTATCCGAGCTTCAAACTAATACACCTGCTTGTTGTTCATACACTTGTCTTTATTTTACTGTAAATTTTATCAATATATATATATACATGTGTGCGCGCATACGTGTGTGCATATGTGAGTGTATGGGAATATTTACGTGATCACAACAGGAGTGTTTCTTGTTCGTAAACTAATCAGTAACGTACGAATTAATTCATGAAAAAATCTCTCCCCGTTTCTGCTTTCAATATGTACCCTGTGGCAAATTGGTTTATAACGTGTTTCTTTCTCCGTTATTTTCAATTTTATATAACAATATACAAAGTTTTTATATAACTGTTATATGTCACACACTTCATATCCCACGTTCACTGTACTAGGTGTAACTGCCGAGAGCAACCTTACTTGGAGTATGCACATCAACAAAAAAGTCAATGTTGCCCGCAGAATGTGCTTATGGATCCTCAGAACTTTCCAATCTAGGGATCATGAAACCATCTTTCTCTTCTTCACAGTCTTTAGGCCCCCACCTGGAATACTGCTGCCCATTGTGATCCATTGTGAACAGAATAGAACAGGGTATGGCTACAAAATTGACACAGGAAAATAAGTCATTTATTTTACATGGATGATTTAAAACTATATGGCAAAGATGATGAAGAGCTTGAAGGACTACTACACACTGTGAAAGGATTCAGTGAAGATATCGGGATGGCGTTTGGCGTTGAAAAGTGTACCAAAGCCACTTTTAAGAAAGAGAAACTGGTAAAGTCAAGTTCAATAGAATTAGGTGCCGAAACAGTAATAAAGGAAGTTGAGCAGGAACAAACCTATAAATACCTAAGAATAAATGAAGGCTCTGGTATCCAGCATGCAAGTATAAAAGAGAGGGTTAGGAAGGAATGTTTTAGAAGAGTTCGAGCAGTCCGGAAGTCTGAGCTGAATGCATATAATAAGGTGTTAGCCATAAATTCCTTAACAGTCCCAGTTGTTCTTTATAGCTTCAATGTGCTTAACTGGAATACCAGTGAAATAATGAAAATTCATATAAAAATCCGCAAGCTACTGGCTTGTAATAAGATGCACCATCCAAAGGCAGACGTGGATCGTCTTTACCTTCCCAGAGCTCAGGGAGGTCGAGACTTCGTCCAGCTTGAACTTAAGTACAAAACCACAGCAATCGGACTGGCCAAATATATTGAAACAACCAACAATTGGATGCTAAAACTTGTTGAAAAACATGAAAGACCGAAAAAAATTCACTCTATTCTGAAAGAGAGCAAAAAAATCGCTACTGATCTCTTAGATACATAACAGATTGATCAGGTTGAAGGAAATGCGCTAACTGCTGCTGCAAAGTAAATAAAATTAATGACAAAGACAAAAGCACATGAATAAATAGCTAGCAGATGGGAACAGAAACCTCTGCATGGCAAGTATGTGGCTCGTAGCAAACAAGCTGATGTCGACCAGAAACACGCACATCAATGGTTACGAAACTCAGGGCTAAAAGCAGAGAGTGAAGGTTTCATATAATGTCTTGGTATAAAAGATGGGCTACAGAAAATATTCTGCTTAATACCACAGATTTGCTTGTCAGTTGTTTTGACTTTAACCAGTTGAGCATGTCCCTTGTTGGCTGATGATCTGTGCATCTCTGATCATGAGCAGAAGTAGTGGGGGAGAATCACAGCCATGTGTAGAGTGGAATTTTGGGTGTTTTGAATAATTCACCTTTGGAAATATGAGTGTTTCGTTCAACATCCTTAAACAACCCTTATTCATGCAACTTTTGAGCGGGATGGGCTAGTCGACGTGAGAAAATTCTAACTGGGCCCCACCTGCGAGGTCATGCGCTGTTTATCTTGATATGAGATCACCATGTGGCGCACATATGGTTGTGATGCATGTGCCTGGTGTACCCTTATTAGTCGGGTAGTCATGATGGATATAATTGGCTTCGCCCAGTGTCACTTTGATGGCATGCACTGCTCTCTCCCTCAATAATAATAATAATAATAATAATAATAATAATAATAATAATAATAATAATAATAATAATAATAATAATAATAATATTTTTA
>NC_068985.1:89221449-89222652 GCF_001194135.2 Octopus bimaculoides
ACTCCAAAATGGCTGAAGTTCAAAAGATAGTGCTCATGGGAACTGCCCATATCCTACGTAAAATACTGTCTCTGTGATCTCAAATTTTAAAGCAAACAGATAATTTTCTTATGGTTTCTTAAATATTCACTAAAACTAAACTGTACAAATCCAAATATATGGTACCCTAGGCATAACACCTACATGAACTTCTAACTTGTTGTCTCTTGAGGTCTCTGGGTGAGACTTGGATCCAACTTGTACAAATGCAAAACAAAAGTCAAACATAATATAATAATAATAATAATAAACTGACCACGTAGCCTGAAGTTTGGAGACAAACGGGTAGTGGATTACATGGAGTACAGCGTTCATTCGGTGATTATTTAATGAACCCAGAAAAAGATAAAATGCACTGTCGATAAGAGCTGGATTTAAAATCTGAATCTAACGACGGATGAAATGTCGCTGTTTTGTGTCACACTAAAAATACTAACTGCTCGCGGCGTTACAGCAGTAATAAAATTAATTACGATAAGAATAATTATTATTATCACCTGCTTACACTTGAAGTCTAAAGTCAGTCGGTGTAATTATGTCCATATAATTATTTATTCTGTGGCAGTATCACTTGAGACGCAAAGTTCTGTTTCGTATAGAAATATTGTATACCGCTGTATCTATATTTTGCGGCTGCTTGGGTTTTTGTGTGATCAAAGCAGGTTCCAGAAAAGAGGAGTGGCTATCTTAAAGAGGTCATCGGCGAAGTAAACAAACGAAAATTATATACGTTGATCATTTTGTTCATCGCTGATCAATACAATCATTTCATAAATCTGTTTCCACACGTACACGCAGACAAACACACACACACACACACACACACACACACACACACACACAGATAGCACACACACATAAACACACGCACGCACAGAGGTGTACACATGTGTATCTTATTGCATATCTATGTATATGTTAGTGTGTGTGTTGTGTGTGTGTATGTGCATGTGCGTGTACGTCTGTGTAAGAACTGGCTGATTTGCTTGCGTCAACGTGTACCCGTAAATTAGGGGCCTGGCAAAACACACTGACAGAATAACGACCGCGTCTGATGTGCTTGACTAAACCTTTCAAGGTGGTACACCAGCATGGTCGCAGTTTAATGATTGAAACAAGAACAATATAAACGATAATATCTAATTATATATATATATATATATA
>NC_068985.1:89222945-89223979 GCF_001194135.2 Octopus bimaculoides
TCTCTATTTATCTATATATATATATCCAGCTATCTATGTTGATTAGACGTTCAAGTGTTATATCTAGGTTAGTTTTGATCTTATGTCTGTCCACTCCGTTCTAAGTTAATGTTAAACCATGACAATAGCTATATGAGCGCAATTATTAGACGTAGATGTCTAACCGTATTAGAAATGACATGCATCGATTTAGCGGTTGCGAACGAAGTGGGTGGTCCACGCTTTAATACGGATGTCACTGCATTGTCTGCTATATAAACTTGTACACGGTACCAGGGAGTTGCGGTAAATTGAAGGGCTGCACTACAAAACAAATGCGCTTGAAATTTCACTGATATGAATACATAATGGTACCCACAACCATCTATTGCAGGAAGAGAGGTGACGAGATACTAAGTTAAGGATCTGCTAAATATAAGCACTAAAGTCACTCAAATCACAGAAATCACAATTAGAAAATAAATTGAGCTTCACTGAAGTTAATAGTGATTGGATAAGTCAATAAAACTCTCAATTACCTGATTCAGTCAACTTCATCCACGATGGGATACTGTTTTAAAGGGTTTAGGAGAAGGATTTATTTCTCTAAGTTTGTACTAAATTCTGTTGGGTTAGAGAATCCCTATTTATGAGTAGGGGACAAACACAAACAGACTTGGATATGCGTTTGTGAATATGTGTGTGTTTGTGTATATATACAGGGTGTCCCCGTAAAAAATGTATACGCACTTTGGCAGCTGATAATTCAATTGATGTTTTTCATTCCAGATAAAACGGATTGAATTTAATGATGGCAGTCGGACTAAGCTTTGAACAAAGGAAATTCATTCTAAGAACAGATCAACCAATGCGACTCACTATCACTCAAATTGGAGATAAGTTTGAAGCTGACAGAACGGTTGGGAATGTCCACGAGAATGCACACTTTCCAACAAAGATTGTGTGGAGTGATGAGATCACATTCAAATTAAATGGTTCAGATAACCGCCACAGTTGCACCTACTGCAGATGCGAAATTCCGCATGTTATATATA
>NC_068985.1:89224179-89225426 GCF_001194135.2 Octopus bimaculoides
ATATATACATAAATACATACACACGTATGTGCGCGTGTCTAAACACACACACCCATATGACATATACATTTACAAGTGGTTTCAACATACTTTCCCTATGCCAATTTCACTTGCAATCAATTATGGATGGTAGAAACAAGTGTTCATGGCACAGCAGGCCTGAACCCGAAGACTTGTAGTGGCAAATCGAGCTCCTTAACTGTATAGCCATGCCAAAAATGATTACAATTATAACAGGATGTGTATATATATTTATATATAGATAGATATATATAATATACTTTTCATCACAGGTATGCTGAGGAACGTCCTATCTGCGGTTAAATAACAATAAGAACAAAAGTATAACAACTATTATTATTATTATTATCATTATTATTATTATTATTATTATTATTATTATTATTATTATTATTATTATTTTTATTATTATTATTATTACTAATGCCTATTACTTTAGCTGGGAAGAGAGTCTAGTTGAGAGAGACACAAACAGCGAATGTAGCTGAGGTGTGTGATTATTTTCTGCTGTTAGACCACAACTGCATGGAATTAAAGTGTTTCTCCTGTATAGAGAGGAACCGTGAAATAAATAATATTTTAAAGGCAGTAGCGGGGCAGGTAGGAGAGTATGGTCTGACTGGTTCCAGGGAGACAACTGTAGGACGACTAACCATTAGAAGGCGGTTACAGCAGTTGTCCAGTTCTCCTGGCGCTAGTTTCATTTTCACTTTCTAAAACATATGAATAACAATTAGATATTTATATATTTTGTTTTTTCTTACATAAATATTTGCTAACCTTTACTCTGCACTTGAACCGCAGTTTTACGATATACAATTTTTATTCTCTCACTCTCTCTCTATCTATCTCTCACTCTCATACTATCTATCTATCTATCTATCTATCTATCTATCTATATAACTATCTATCTATCTATCTATCTATCTATCTATCTATCTATCTATCTACCTGGCTTCCTATCTATTTATGTATCTACCTGTGCGTGTGCGTGTGCGTGTTGCTGCCTAAGTGTGTATAAAAACACGCCTAAGCTTAAATAGAACTTTCAAAATATTCGTATATATAATTATTTAGCTGAAGACATACACGCACGCACGCGCACACACACACATACATATATACATACGGTAAGTATATAGAGAGACACGAATAAACACCTATACATACATATTCATATTTCTACGTATACTAATATATACATAAGTATATATATATATATATAT
>NC_068985.1:89225662-89229952 GCF_001194135.2 Octopus bimaculoides
ATATACTGAGACACACATATTATTTATGTGTATTTGTGTGTCTGTGTGTGCGTATCTACGTATCTATATAAGCATGTGTGTAATTCTTTGTTTCGTTGTGCATAATCCTCCACTCGCGTATGTTTGTGTCTGAGTCTGTGTGTTTGTGTGCGTGCGTGTGTGTGTTTGTGTGCGTATGTGTGTGTGTTTGTGTGGGTGTGTGTGTGTGTGTGTGTGTGTGCCGATGTATGGGTTCGTAAAATTACCGCTTCAATTGACTCAACAAAATGTCTCCGTTTCTAACCTCCTACCTCTACCACGCTGTCGTGATTTCCAGCACCTCCCTTCCTCTCTAAAGTTACGTTTTCCTCCTACCACTGCTACTACAATCCCCTTTCCTATCCCATTCCTTCACTATCTCTCTAATTGTCACCTTCCTCACATCTTCCCCTTCCTTTCTATTTACATTTCTCCCATCCCACTTTATTGCTGTCAATATTTTCTACACAAACATTAAATAAACTCATCGTTTCTCTGCCTTCTCCTTTCATTTTCGTTCATTATGTCTTACCTCTCCATTATCTGTGGCACATCTCTTCAACCCCTATTACCCTTATTACCCCACTCCTTATTCACATCCCCACTCTTTGTAATAGATATATATGTATTCTCTTCATAGACTTCACAAAGTGTGTGTGCATGTGTGTGAGTGTGTGTTTCTTGCCGTATCCTTTATCTCTGTATATGAATATAAACACAATGTGCGAATAGTCAAGAATGAATTGCAAGGGTCAATACTTCTCTTTCATGCCCCTCTTTCCCTATCTCTGTCACTCTCTCTCTCTCTTTCTTTGTCTTTCTCTCTTTCTTCCTCCCTCTCTTCCCCTTCGTTTTTTCTTTTCCATTTATTTCGTGATGCGTATATCAGCTTTCATGTGTTGATATGTGTATCGCTGTTTATGAACATGCGTACATATGCATATACACGCAGGCAATTATATATGAATGCTTGTCTATACATACACACACAAACACACACATATACATATATGTGTGTGTGTGTGTATGTGTGTGTGTCTGTGTTTGACTGGTGTGTTTACGTCCCCGTGGCCTAGCGGTTCCGCAAAAAGAGACCGATCGAATAAGTACTAGGCTTACAAAAAATAAGTCCTGGTGTCGATTTTCTCGACTAAAGGTGGTGCTCCAGCATGGCCGCAGTCAAATGACTGTTACATGTTTCACTCATCTGACTGCGGCCATTCTGGAGCACTGCCTCATGGGGTTTTAGTTGTAGACATCGAGCCCAGAACTTAGTTCATGTCACTCACCGGGCTGATGACATCAATAGAAAGTTGAACAGTGTTTGCGGCAGAACGAGCTGGTTTCTTTGAAAGTTTCCTTGCTCAAGATGTGTGTTAAGTTCATAACTTTGAACTGGAGACAAAGAGAAAATCCATGGACTGGGAAAACCCCTCCTCATCTGTTCCAAAGGAGGCGAAGGTCGTTTCATCTGCAGGGAAGTCTCTGACCTCAGATTTTTGCGACTCAAAAGGCATTGCGATTATTAACTATGATCAGAAAGGCCACACCACCGTGGTAGAATATTATGCTACCATGCTGAGAGAGGTATGACATCATCATCACGGCAATATTGATTTCCTAAGAAATTCTTTTTATGTTGTGGGTCAGAAGCATAGGCAGGGTTATCGACAAGCTCAAGGCCACTATCACGCACATCAACTAATGAAACCAATGCTTTGTGGGCTGCAGCTTTGTTCTGATGAAAGAAATCTCGTTTCGTAAGTTTTGTAAATGCCTTACTAACATGACTTAGTAATTCCCTCCCTTCACACTATGGCCCGTTTGAAGATTGTAGTAGTAGTAGTAGTAGTAGTAGTAGTAGTAGTAGTAGTAGTAGTAGTAGTAGTGTCTCGCTATTTATACCTATGTCTAAATTCCCCCT
Source organism: Octopus bimaculoides (assembly GCF_001194135.2). Taxonomy (NCBI): domain Eukaryota; kingdom Metazoa; phylum Mollusca; class Cephalopoda; order Octopoda; family Octopodidae; genus Octopus; species Octopus bimaculoides. The sequence goes on from NC_068985.1 coordinate 89,227,605, forward strand.
TTTTGGCTTCGAAGGTAGGTGTTCAATGATCGATAAATACTGCAATGCAGTGACAAGATTGCCACTCAGGTATGCATATCTGCTGCTAATCAAAGATATCCTTATTCATATTGTCATTGATTAATCTTGCCTATCATATCAAGAACGAAAAAAAGAAAACAATAAAGAATACCAACTTTGTACCAAGTTAAGCTACAGTCATTTTCCTCCTGGGAGTCAAATGTACTCTAAAGATAAAACGTGGTTGAAATTTATATTTCATTTATACATTTATATATGTCCATCATGTCGTATATTTGACAATATAACATGTGTGTTATTTTGTTCTTAGACTATCTGTTGCATAGAAAAACACGCCAGTATTGATATTTCATTTCTGATAATTTGAAACTTAGATGTCTACCACTCAAAATAGATCGGGCCAATTATATGATATATGATATATAGGTTGACGATATATGTGATAGACAGAAATATAGCTTGGATACTAACGAGAATCTGAGCCTTTTTCAGATTTTAAGAAATAATTCTTAGGTTTCTGAATAACAGACATGTGTGAGGAAAATATAGTCGAGAGTTTGGCATAAAAATGATCAAATTGTCATCGATATAAAATCATCTATATAATTACGTATATGTAATATGTTACGTGTGAGAGAAAGGGACGAATATAATAACAGTGTTAAATGTTGGTAGAAGGCCAATAATTTCGGCGGAAGGAGTGGGTTTATTATATTGATCTCAATACTGAACTTGTACTGTTTTTATCAACCCCGAAAATATGAAAGACAATATCGAACTCGGCGGAATTTGAACTCAAAATGTAAGCGTGTATCTATGTATGTTACTGTAAGTTTGTGTTTGTTCCTCTTCACTGCTTCACAACCGTTGTTGGTGTCTGTTTCGGAAAAAGAGTCTGGAAGATTAATTAGAATACTTAAAGAAAAAAAAATAGGTACACACTTGCAAGGATTGATGAGTTCAACAAAATCATTCAAGATGGTACCCTCGTATGGCCACATTCCATTGACTGAAACAAGTAGAAAAGAAAGAAATTTGAAAGCAATTAAAAGAAATATACTTTATACATAAATCTGAACACAAATTCCTAAAAGGGAAAAGGTAACCGCACTGCTCCCCCTGATTATCATTAATTACCCACATACACAAACCGCTTCAATTTCACTTTGATTTTTCGCAGGTCGTGTAACAGTAACTTACCTTCATGCACGGACAATCTCGAAAACCGAAGAAAAGGATAACAACTGATTTCATATGCCCATGGGCATATAGCATAGTGGATAAGAGCGTGGGCTAGTAACCCCAAGATTCCAAGTTCGATTCCAGGCAGTGACCTGAATAATAATAATGATAATAATTGGATTCATATAATATATTTCCGTATTTAACCTTTAAGAAATGTAATTTACTTCTTAGTGTTGAGAGGAAGGAAAATATTTATTCTCAAATCGTACGACTGATCTCAGTTCTTATATGAGATTGAACTTCAATAAACCTTACAATGAAAAGTGATAATGTGGACAGTACTAATAATTTTCGAAAAGTTCGTCAAAAAATATTTGCAAAAGAACTATATTCTTCAATTATTTCTTATCGATCATTCCACGTAGCCCTGCATAATCACCATGGGTCATGCTAAATGGGATTTGTGATACTTTTATTTATCGTTAGAAACATTAACTAAAAATACAACCATTGGAAATATGACTGCACAAGGGCATATGCTCAATGAATAAACAAGAAGTAATTAATGTTTACAGGGCTTAATTATGTTTCTCAAATAATATTCAGTTCTGCGATATCTGATAAACTTCACACAGTGTAGTTAATCTTTGAGAAGATTGTGGTATAGTTGTGGAACAATTGTTTTCCAACATTCAGAAATAAAACAATCTTCATTATCGACAATACTAAACACAGAAATGTATGATATCCAGAACTTTGCATGTATATATATTTCTAAGAAATTCTTTGAAATATTTCACAAAGCAATAAATTTGATATTGAAAACTAAATACTTGTAAAACATAGATTTGATGTACTTTTGGAAGTCTAGTGACATTTTGGTAGACAAACCTTCCATGGTTGCTGTCGAAGTAAATTGTATTAAGATAGTTAAAGAGCAAATCAACTAGCTCTTAGTGAAAAGAAAATTTTGTATCTGGTATCATATTACAAAATTATATTATATTATATAATTTTATATTATATTATATATGACTTGCTGTCTGGTTTAGCTTGTACTACGTCAAGCATTATTCAATTTTTATTTCGTAGGAATTGTTTTTATATTTATTTTTTTTTTCTTCTTCTTATTATATATATAT
>NC_068985.1:89230607-89231951 GCF_001194135.2 Octopus bimaculoides
TGTGTGTGTGTGTGTGTGTGTGTATGTGTGTGTGTGTGTGTGTGTATGTATATGTATATATATGCCATGATATGTTAAAGTATGAAGGGCCGTATGAATGAATTAACGTATTTATGTATCTATGTGTGTATGTACGTACGTAAGTATGTATTTATCTATGTGCATTCGTCTCACATTTTTCCCATTGTGAACAAATATACTTAACGATATTTATTCTTTAAAAAAAGTCTGTAAAATAAATTTGGGTAAGAAGCAAACAATGCCACATATTTATTAAATGTTCCGATATTCCAGTAACATTTACCTTCCAATCTATTACGTCTGTTCGGTGAATTATATTTTTATGAAACTGAACTGGAAACAGACCAAATAGTGCATCGTTATGGCAATTATATATTTTCTACTTTAATGGAGTTCAACACAAACGTCTTTTACATTTTCCAGAATGTGGCCATGCTGGGGCAACGCCTTGAAGAACTTTTACTCGATTGAATCGAAATTAGTACTTATTTTACCCTCGAACAAAAAATATTGCTCTCATGTCTTGAGACATAACAGACAGAAAGTAACAGAGAAATAAACAGGGAGTGAAAATAGAAAATATATATAGTATTTATGTTATTTATATTATTTACATTTGACGGGTATTTGTCCTCATCTTCTTTGTTGTTAACACAACTTTTCGGTTGATATACCCTCCAACCTTCATCAGATGTATTGGGGTAATTTCAAAAATGCGTTCTCTATTCTAAGGTATTTTTCGATTATGTAATTCTTATCATAATTCTTCTTCGTATTATTATTATTATACAGGTCAGTGCGTGGAATCGAACTCGGAATCTTGCACTTAGTAGCCCGCGCTCTTAACCACTACGCCATATATCCGTAGGCACATCAGCCGAAACGTTGTGTTAACAATAAACAAGACAAATATCCTTCGAATGTAAATAATATCAATAATGTACATAATTCCTCATATATATATAATACAAAGAATATATATACATGTATACACACATATATGTACATACTTACATCTACATGTGTATATACATGCATATCAGGGTACATGACGTTAGAACAATAAACTACAGACAACGGAACGAACACATAGGAAAACGGAAAGCCCCTTGGAATATCCCTTCATCAGCTGTCTCTATTCTATCTAGACGTTTCGAAGACCAGACAGGACGTACTCTAGAATAGTCTCTTCCTGAGTAGTGGATCAACCAACTACACAGAGGATTCCAAGGTGGCAAACACAAACCAAGACTGGAAAAAATGGACAGTGAAAACAACATTCAAAAGCCGTACGGCCAAACGCAAATCTGAGGTAGAACGCTA
>NC_068985.1:89233952-89246598 GCF_001194135.2 Octopus bimaculoides
ATATATATATATATATATATATACATACATATCCATATACATATACATAATGTATATTCATATATATATGTATATATGTTTGTATACGTATGTATTTATGTCTATCTTTCTATCTATATTTTCTCTACATTAATAGAAAAAGCAGAGACACAGACAGACATACAGACATATAGATAGATAGATAGATAGATAGATAGATAGATAGATAGAGAGACCTATTATGACAAACAAAATCATGAACTATAACACCGGGGGAATTTTTGAAGACGAGATTATCAAGGTATAGTTTGGATTATATTTGAAGTTTAAAATGTAATATTGGAGGATGTGCTCCCACTCTGAATTGTTTTTTTTTCTTCTTTTTTCTTTTTCTTTTTCCAGAACGTTAAAGCTAACAAGGTAGCTTGGTTTTCATGGCAAATAAATACCCGAAAATAGAATGACACTCTGAACGGAACGCCAGGTCATTACAGGGATCGCGGCTTGCAATTCTTGACAGAAGGGGTTAAAGATTACATCGATGCTAGTACTTGACGCGTACTTTATGTTATCCACTCCAAAGGGATGAAAGGCGAAGCAATTCAAAGTATTTGAGCTTGGCATTTAAAAGTTGGAAGAAATGCCAACAAATACTTTGTACATCGTGCTAAATTTTCTGGTTGCCTGCCGCCTTGTTTGCTGGTAATATTAGACATTAGTCTATTATATTAAAAGCTGAGTAACCAGTTCTATTATAATTAACTTTAGTAAAACCAGATTAATGAAACCTGACAAATTATTGATTTAAATGTAAAATGTATGTTGCTGGCTTAATAATTAAATCATTCTGTATAATGATAGGCAATTAATACTAATTAGAATTAGATAGTTATATCACTCTATTGGGTTGGAACAATCTCGACTGTCAATTCTACGTTTATCAGTAACGATAGTACAGCTTTTATGCGACAGCATTAAGTTGCAAAACTATAATATATAAATATCAGCTACTGTTTCTTGGAAAATACAATCCTAGTTACTAACAAACAATTTCTTGCTCAAGTGATTCCTTTCTTGTAAACAGAAATTTTAAAATCATTTTTCTTGTACTTGTTTCAGTCTTTAGACTACGGCAATGATGGGGCACAGTCTTGAAGAGCTTTGGTCAAAAGAATCGCCGCCAGTATATATTTTTTTACATCCTGGTACTTATTCGACTTTACAGTTCTATATTTAAAAGATGAGGAATTATGTAAATTATTTACATTTGATGCATATTTGTCCTCATCTTGTTTGTTGTTAGCACATTTCAGCTAATATACTCTTCAGCCTTCGTCAGGTGTCGTAGATAAATTTCGACTTTGTTGATCTGCTAAGTAATGAGGGCTTAAGTACACCGACACCAGTTGTTAAATGGTGGTGGGGAACAAACATAGAGGCAGACACTCACAGACACAGGGACACGCAGACACACACATACAAACATACACACAGAAACACACACACACACACACACATTTTTTTTATATATCTATAAATTCATATAGGACTGGGTACTTTCAATTTCCGTCTACCAATTCCGTTCACAGAGTTTTTGCCGGTCCGATGTTTTCGTGCAAGACACTCATCGAAATTTGTATGAAACGGGACAAAAACTGGAACCATTTGGTTGAGAAGCAAAATTCTTGCCAAACTACCAGTTCTTTGCCTCTTTATTGGACACCATGCAAATGCAGAGAGCCAGATGCTCAAATTTCGGTTGAATGTTATGTCCCTTGGAGATAACTGACCCCTTTTTAGATGGGTATGAGTTTCTTAAAATGTTACCTATTTTGAAATGTTAGAGCATACAAGTCTTGAATGTTTCAAATTTGCTATGACTTCAAAATCAGACTTATTGCAATGTGTGTGCGTGTGTCTTCAAATTTAGATCTAGAGAGCTGAACAAGAAATATAAACAGTTTTCTAAAATTGTCTACAAATGTTTGATGAATATTGGAGTAGAAGAGGACAACACATCAAAACATGTTTTGTTCAGAAGTCACGAGTGTAAACACGGAACTAAATTGTATAACAATGGCAAACTAACAGAATTGTTGAAAGATGAGTTATTCACTACTCTAGTAATATAATTGACAGGATTATATTATATTCAAGGAAATGTCATAAGATTTTTTTATTGAAATGTTGTAGTCTATTGTTGACCTCAATTATAGAGTATTTAAAAGGCGCTAATTGTCATGGGGTAATAAACACACATATATACACACACACACGTACACGCACACGCACACGCACACACATACATAAATACATACATATATATATATGTGTGTGTGTGTGTGTGTGTGTGTGTGCGTGTGCGTGTGCGTGTGCGTGTATGTGCGTGTGTGTGTGTATGTTTGTGCGCGTGTATGTGTGTGTGTATTTGTTTATATGTATATATAAAAGATATAAATGAGTCTATGCATTCGGTCTCGGGACGTATATGTGTGTGCATGAATATATAATTATGTTTGTGATTTAGAAGCCCATTGTGGTTTTAATACCAGGCTGCACCTACACAATAAGCTGTTCAATAGCATTCTCTAATTTTCATTTCAGTTTTTCCCGGGTCTACGATAATATTTACTAAATGATGCGGACGTTTCTAAACGACTACAACAATGCTACTTGATTATTATCAATTCATATTGCTGTATGTCTAATAGTGTCTAAAATATGGCCGACCTTTATCGTTGTGGAAATTCTCATTTCATTATCCCATGAAGAAAATTCGACCGAGGTGCCTTTGAACAGGGTACATAGTTTCGTTTTGTGTTAGCAATGCAATTTTAGACAGCAGTATAAGTATACAAAATTGTTGGTGAGATCTTGATGGTTGGTAGCTTTAGTTTTAGCGTAGATTACGCTACTATGGTGTATATTGTAAGCGTGGAGGGGCAATGACGCAGTGGTTAGGGCAGCAGACTCGCGGTCGTAGGATCGCGGTTTCGATTCCCAGACCGGCGTTGTGGATATTTATTGAGCAAAAATACCTAATGATCATCGAAGCTCCAGCAGTGGGTGGTGGCGAACCCTGCTGTTCTCTTCACCACAGCTTCCTCTCACTCTTTCTTCCTGTTTCTCTTGTATTTGTATTTCAATGACCAGCATTGTCACACTCTGTCACGCTGAATCTTCCCGAAAACTACATTAATGGTACACGTGTCTGTGGACTGCTGAGCCACTTGTAAGTTATTTTCACGAGCAGACTCTTCCGTTGATTGCATCAACTGGAACCCTCGTCGTCTTAACCGATGTAGTGCCGTAATAATATGATAAGGCAATCATATTGTCTAAAGATATCACCACGACACTGGGCGACTTCAGCACAGAAACTTCTCTCCGACAGAAACAGCACTGAAATAGACTCAAATATATTACAAAACATTTATTGGGTAGTTAATACGTATAAAAGAAACAAATATGGGAGATAATCATTTCTAGATAAATGCTGATAGAATTAAGGTCAGAATTTAAATCAAAACCATAGTGGAAGATGGATAGAATATACTTATTTAATGTTTTCTTTGTTGTATTTTTACTCATCTTAAAACGTTTCATCTTATGTAATAGTTTAGAGCTCTGTCTCATTCTTACTTCAAATCGGCGGCAATTAAATTAAATTAAAGTAAAGTAAACAGAGTATAAAATCCCATAGGATAATAATTAGTGGATTAATTTTGAACGTTATCTGTATATTAAAGTTATTTCTAATAACCTAATACGGCGACCTGGCAGACTCGTTAACAGGCTGGGTGAAATGCTTAGCGTTAATTCGTCTGCTGCTATGTTCTGAGTTCAAATTCCGACGAGGTCGACTTTCCCTTTAATCATTTCGGGGTCGATAAATTAAGGACCAATGAAGCACAGGGGTAGATACAATCGACAAGCACCTACCCCACAAATTTCAGGCCTTGTGCCTTTAGAAGAAACGAAAAATAAATGTTATTTCTACTAACCTGGACAACGTATCTGGATTTCAGATTAGCCCGTTCTTATTTGAAGACACATCACGCCAGGTGATAATATTTTTCTGTTTGTATTTCTACTGCTCCTTGTTTCTGACAGAAATGTTGTGGGTTGGATTAATGATATAAATTTGCTATTTAAAACTACTCAGAGCTTAATATGTCACTGTAATGAAATGCTGTTTCATTAAATATTTGAATGCTGGTTCAATAGTTCTGAAATTTGAAGCTAAATATTCTGAAGTAAATCATTAATTATATACTTGAAGCGATTATGAATTGTGTGGATGTAGTATAATGAAACGTTCTGTTTCCTTACATGCTTATGATTTGAAGTAGAGATGTGAAATGCTGCATAATCCCTTTTTCCATTTCACTGCATCCATATATATCGTCTAATATATAGAATCTCTAACGACTTTAATTGATAATGTCATTATTAACTTGTTTAAAACTTCAAAGCCCTCTACTAACTTACAAATATTTAATGAAGTATGATTTTGCAATAATGGAATCTTATCATAATTTTTTTCGTACCCGGAGAATACTGAATATAACGAAGTTGGCACGGATAGGAATGTCGAATACAGAAGGAGTTACAGAAATAGGAGAAATAATCGGAAAATATCATAACCATGTTTCTTTCAAAGGAAATATCTTTAAGCCGAAAGTAAGGGTCTTCTTCATCTTATTAGTAATTATTTCTATTCTCGCCGAAATTCCACAATTCTTCCAATCTACAATATTCATATTTCTCGAACTTAACGAAATGAAAGAATACTTTTGTGAATTTATCAATAAATACAGTTAGACATCAAAGTATAAATGCGTAGATAACCGTCTTTTATCTATACAAAAATGCAGTCAGTAATACACCGAACGCCCGCAAGCACACACATACACACACGCACACACAAATATACACACACATCCTGTAGTAGTTTTGGTGAAGCATTGTGGATTATTAGGTTAAGGAGACTTTAGTTTGAGCCAGGAACAATGCAACAGGATATGAATTAAACTACAAAAAATAAATAAATAAGGCTGGAGATTAACTTATATTACTAAATTTTGTCCTGTCTTCGGCACATCACTATCGTAATCACACTATTTATCGCCCTTCCTTTTTCACATGTCCCGAAGAAAGTGTCAGCTCCAAAATATTGAAACATAATCCAAAATTCCAACTTGATGATTTTTCTTGTTTTAGATTAATTTATGTCGTCTCCAATTATTCCGACCTTATCCAAGAAGTCACTTCAATAAATCTACTGTTATTTTTCTAACGCCCTTAAGCACTGCAAACCAGTAAAAACAGTCACACATCGAGGAATCCGAAAACTAAAACGGTAAGTGCTTTCTTTATAATTACTTCAGAGTTAAAGAAGTGTTCTTAAGGAAGCAGCAGAACACCCTTCCGCATGTTACAAGGCCTCCGGTGTTGCGCTGGCGCAGAAAAGTTCGAAATAATGAAACCTTCCGGTAGCAAATGTCTTATCAAGAATTTTATTGAGTTATGATCATAGCAAAGGATTCTTATTGAGATTTGAACTTGGAACGCCATTCGTTGGAATGAATAGGTTAAAGAATTTCATCCATGCTTCGACGGTATTTTTCAAAGGGAAGCTGTTATCGTTTGATAAGAATAAGGAGAAAAAAATGTGTCAGATTTGCTTCCAATAGTACTTTGAATATTTCATTCCGTGGAGTTAGCCTCCTTTAGAAAGAGAAATACCACACACAGAGCACAGTGACATACTTCACACACACATGCACACCCAGTCACCACATCCACACACATCCACACTGACACACTACACACGCACACACTCACGCACACGCACACACACTGACACACTACACTCACACACACACACACACACCCACGCTACACACATACACACACGCACACGCTATACACGTACACACACACTGACACACTACACATGCACAGGCACATATTACACTCACACACACAGTGACACACTCACACATACACACACGAACACACTAGACACGTACAAACACACTGACACACTACACACGCACAGGCATACGCCACAATCACACACACAGTGAAAAACTACACACATACACACACGCACACATGACACACTACACATTACACAACAGACCCACTGCACACACATGAAACTACATATGCATATAAACACATTCATTCACGCATACGTGTGCAAACCTCCGGCCATCAGTTAATGTAGATCCCATTTTTCTAATCCAATAATATTTCGTATTTATATTTTCGCTTCTTTTCTACGCAGGATAGTACAACAATGAAGATATTGCATATAACTAAACAACATTACTTATAAGTTTATTTCCAGTCATTAAATCTGATAGAATATATCTTTTGGTGTTCTGGAGACAAATATTCCGAAAAACAATCTTTATATGAAATTTGGAATCTATTCTACAGTTTATCATCCAGCATTTATGCTTGGATAAGGATTTGCGATACATCAACATTCAGCGGATGGATCCACCTGGATTCCTTCTGCAGTTCTGTTTCCACTAAAACAAGTACATTCAAAGACATCAGACAAGAAGAGCATGATGACCAACTAGAAATCGTATAAAAATCCCTTATTTCAAATAAGCAAGTACATGCTTGAATAACGCCTCCTTTATGCTACGGTTCTCCTGCGTCATAGAATATAATTTACAAATGCTGGCCAGTTTTTATGAAATCTACTGAAGCAGCAAACAGCCACCTTTTTTTCTGATCACTTCTCGATGATATCTTGTTTCTTATATTATCAGCTTAGATATTTTCACTTCTGAATTTCACACACACACACACACAGACACACACACACACACACACATATACACAACATATATTTCAAATATATCGTTCTGGTATTCTCATAAATCTTCGATCCTGCTCATTACAAAGATTATCATCGATGCTATAATGATAAGTGATTTAACTGGAATTAAATATTTTCGTCAATATTTCTCGTACTATTAATAAACCAAAATTAATTCAAGCGGCTATTTGCATTTACGAAGATCGTGGTACTCCGTCGGTTACGACGACGGCGGTTCCAGTTAATCCGATCAACGGAACAACCTGTTCGTAAAAATAAACGTGCAAGTGGCTGAGCATTCCACAGACACGTTTACCATTAACGCAGCTCTTGGGGAGATTCAGCGTGACAGAGAGTGTGACAAGGCTGGTCCTTTAAAATACAGGTACAACAGAAACAAAGTGTGTGAGAAAGTTGTGGTGAAAGAATACAGCACAGTTCAGCACCACCCCTGCCATAGCCTCGTACAGCTTTAAGTGTTGTCGCTCAATAAACACTGACAGCATCCGGTCTGGGAATCGAAACTGTGATCCTATCACCGCGAATACGCTGCCCTAAAAACTGGGCAATTGTGCCTTCACTATTCATAAAGATAAATAAAATTTGAACTAAGAACTGAAAGCCCTGGTACCACATAAATCAGTATTTATATGTCGCCCACTGATACTTCACCGAAATGACCGCTAACATCAAATAAAATATCGTTTATAATAAATCAGGGGCGAAATGTATTAATTCGCCACTGCAAGAGGCAATATTAGATTTTAGCTGTGTTCCTCAGATTGTCCGTTTCTTTCATTCAGCTTTGATGAGGCATTGACAACAAAACACAACGTTTACTATTTTCTGCTTTAATATTTTAAGTAGTGGTACAATCATCAAAATGATCCATTCTTTTAAATGATGAACATGATATATTAATCGGAGGCACTCAAAACCATTTTCAACAACACTAACTCCATGACTAACTCTATGCCAATCAACATTCGGTGCCAGTGAGCCATAGAACTTCTGAGTTCGCTATCGAAGTTAATGAATTGAAAGGATTTTTACGTTTCCAACGGTTGAAACAGAACCACCTCTTTTCTGTTATAATCGGTTCCAGATTCCTACTCATCAACAGATAGAATTTGTCAATAAGCTTCATGCAGCCGTCTTCAAGCATTATCAGACGTTGTACGATCTTGCATAGCGTTTACTACATTAGACGCAAAACATACAAACATTTGTTGTTTGGTTTATTATCGTGTTTGATATTTGTTAGAATTACTTGAGTTCTCTGAGACATTACATGATAAATCTTATTACATTAGGCAGAAAATGTTAGAATGTCAAGTTTGTCTCACCGTGCAAATCTTCTGATTTTGATTAAGTGATTGATAACATTTGAATCGATAAAAATACTATGAAGAAAACATTTCAAGATATGACTTGATAAATAAAAAGTCAAACAAATATATATCATTAACAAAAATTGCTGGCGTCGTACATGAATACGATGTTCAAGAAGTGATTTAATGCCTTCTATTTATAAACTGCAGCTATACTAAAATCGGTGGCAGTTGAATTTGAAACGACGTCCATCAGAAGGTTTGCTTTACAACTTATCACATCTGCTCCGCTTCTGCACCTGCGATGTAAAGGAAATAAAAATCCCCAAATGATTTTATACACAGCAAACATTTAAAACATATTGTAGTAATACATAATGTAAATATCAAAAGTGAATAAGAACTTTTTACTTTTGAATGTCGAAGGGTATTACGAAGAGTATTATGGCGATTATTTATTTGCATAGTTTAGAATATTTAAGGGCTGTTTACGTTTTGATCCTCTTTATCGTAGTTTGGAATCTTCTTGCAAATATGATTTTCTGGTGCCGCTAACAAGAACCAGCAAAGCCACGAAGAAATAGCTTCTAACACACAAAACACAGCAACCTAACAACACACGTATACATATCTTAACATTAAATATAGCAAACATGTATGTTCACATTCAAATAGAGGCGTAAGAACCGACACAACGATTCACACTAATACAAGAGAGGACGTGGTGGGGGGATGGTGAAGATGAGATCGAAATAAAAAAAAGATTAAAGCGATAGCCAAATGAAAAAGAAATTAATTAAAAGAGGAGGCAAGAGGAAGAAGACGAAATGTACTGTATTTTAATTACTGGTGTATGAAGACTGTTGGATACTTAGCTCCATGCTATTACCAAATTCTTCGTTCTAGTTTTTGCAACGAATTCAAAGAAATAGTTTTTCTTTATTCACAATTTCTTTCTAAATTGTTGGTTTTAGCTTTGTTGTTTTGCATTATATTTTGTGCTTATTAATTTATTATTGTTGTTTTGTTGCTTTGTGTAAGGATTAGCACTCGTTACCTGAGGCAAAGAACTACTTTGAAAATATTTGATGGAGATTCCAAATTAATTACAAATTACAGAGTGTCTAAAACAAAATATCAAATATTTAATGATATTTATCATAATGTTGTTAGTGAAAATAATAATCATGTACAGCAACAATAGAAGCAGAAGCAGCAGAGCAGCAGGGGCAGCAGGCGCAACAGGAGCAGAATCGTCATCACCATCGTCATTGATACCGTCTGCGCCGCCGCCACCGCCGCCATCGTCGTCGTTGTCGTCATCATCATCATCATCATCATCATCATAGTAATTAATTTAACGATAACAAAAATTAATAGTATTATTGTTTTCAAATTTTGGCACAAGGCCAGCAATTTCAGAAGCGAAGCAAATGAGCAAATCCATTATTACATCGACACCTATTGTTTAAATGATACTTATTTTATTTACCCTCAAGGATGAAAGACACAGTCAACATCGCTGGAAATTAAATTCAGAACGCAAAGACGGATGAAATGATGCTAAGCCTTTTGTGCGGCATGCTAATGATTCTGCTACCTCACAGCAGTGGTGTTATATGATACACTAGCATAATGGTTAAATTGTAATGAATACTGGTACAGACTATATGTTAAATCACAGTATATGCACACGAAGTTATCCAAAATATGATCAGAAAGAGTCCAGATGTCCCATTAAGTAAATATTAAACAGACTACAAACCATTTTGGAAACATCCAAGCTCCAGTTTGAATCATTCTGCAAATATAGAAACTTTGAGAATTTTCCATTTGCAAAGTTTGTTCTGGTGACACTTCAACTCTCATTTTCAACTAGAGGGTATATTTGAAGACATTGCTTTTGGCATTTGTTCTTATAGGAACATGATCGTAACGGCCAGCAAGAATGCTGCATATATCATTCAAAGTTTTCATATGGATATGAATGTGAGAGAATAATTTAAAAGAGTGTCTCTCCCGCTACATTATGGTATTCGGAAACAAGTATCCTAGAAAGTTGAATTGAGGTTGCGAATATTTCCTTTGTGTCAGTATTACATTATAGCCTAATTTTCTTGCATTGTCATTACTTGGACCTGACCAGATTTCAAACCATTTTCGTTTCAGCTGCAAATGTTATTTTCTCTAATAGGACATTGCTGCCCTTAAATCACGTGCTATTTAGTAGTGATGTTGCTAGGAGCGAAAATGTTCTCAGAGAGACACAGAACGGCACCAATGACTATAAAAACCACTGAGAAATAGAGTCTGAAATTCAAAATTATAGGAGATTTAACGCAATCAGGAAAATCTCAGCATGTTATTAAGTGCATCATTTCACACGTTTCAAGTGCGCTGAATCCAACTAAAACTTTCTTTACGCTCACGCTATAAGTGTGAGATTTTCAGTCTGACACAGCTACGGGGAGCTCGATCGATTGTTACTAAGTTTCGACAACAAATTTAACCGTCCAAAAATGTGAAACCTCCTGAATAGTGTCCATTCACATGACTTGAATGTCCATTAATACGTGACGCCACTGTTTTGCTATTTAGCAGACGTAAATTATAAATTCCCTCTACATATCATCCTAGCTTTTTTATGATTCTACGAACCAAGACTTTAAATAGTTGTACCAGTTGCCATAAACATCAATTAGCTCTCAGGAAAAAATACTCTACCGTCAATATATTGATTAATGCACCCACCCAACGTAGAACAAGAAATTAAATAAAGACAACGGACAGGCCCGGCATGCAGTCCACACATTCCTCGTCGGCAGGGAAAAAACCTTATGTTAAATTAAACAAAAAATCATTATTTCAGTATCTTTTTTCTGAAATTTCATCCGATTCCCTTACTACCACTGCTCCCCATCGCCATGTTCTGTCATTCGACATTTCTGTTAAGAGAGAAAAAAAAATGCCATATTTTTATAATTCCTAAATAAAAATGTAAAATATTTCCTAATTTCTGTTATCTACTTTTTTTCTGTTAATTCCTATTTTCCTATTTCAGAACATGTTTTCCCAATACGGACTGATAATTTTAAATCAAATGTTTTATTTCATTAATTATTGAAACATTATACGGCTTTGGTAATACTGTTACCTGCCAAATAAATGACTTGGGTGCATTTTTCTTTATTTTTGTTGTTGGTAGTGTTGTTCTTTCTTTGTTTTTATGGGACGAGATAAGTTGGATTTACATTAATGGCATCAGTTGTACGGTTTCTACACGAGAGATGGGGAGAGCAAGAGAAAGAGAGAGTGAGATACGTAGATAGATTGATTCACATGAAACACAGGTAACGAAAAGAATAAAACTTCACTTCAAAGAAGTATCTGATACGAAATATGGTATTATACATATGTGCACTAAAAAAAAAAAATGGATTGAGTTACTCTTCAATTTAATGTCAAATTGTTTTTATTATAACTTGACATAAAAACGCATTAATATAAACATACTCACTCACACACGCACACACTTACATATGTGTATTTATGCTTTATTATGCGTTAATCTTATAGTCGAAACTATATTTCTAACCCGTTTAAGCTGCTAATGTTCGGTAAAGTCTAATGGTTGACATTCTGCTTCTCGTGGGTGTCTTTGTCATAATTGTCTTCTATTTTGTGGAATTTTGGGTTACGGTTCTCATATTAGAGTTTGGAATCAAAGGGTATTACGGGGAAATCTGCTTACAATTATATGAACAACTCTCAGTCTCTGAGGGGGTGGGGGAGGACCAAATCCCCGAAATCAATATCAGAGATAGCAGAGAGATGTTACAGCCTGATCTGGTCGAAGAGGAACAAAAGCGACTACCATACCGTTTCAAGGCAAAATATTTTCCATGGTTGAGCCATTGTGATAACGTTGACGTTTCACCGCTACCAAAACACCTACGTCACCTCTTCTTCACGTAAGTGCTTGAAAACTGAGTTAAAGGAGAGGAGCTACAAATAGATAAAATTTCCAAGTGTTTTAAATACACAACACACCGATATCTTCGAGCCTAAACACCATCCACAGATATGTACCCCGCTGTCATGACCTGTATTTGGCGTGACCGCATTAGATAGTAAGAGGTCAAAAGCTGGAACATTTGCCTGAGTTGGGTTAGTTCTCTGAGGACCTTCTCATGATCACAACTCTTGAGTGTTTCTTAACGGTGGCATTGAAACATATTTGTTTTAAAAAAGTCAAATCTCGAATCTCTCTTACAGCACAGTTTACTGCAGTGTGCTGTGCAACTGTTTACTGTTGTGTGTGTATATATGTTTGCTTGTGTGTGTGTGTGCGCGCGTATGTGTAATTATATATCTGTGTGTGTGTGTTATATATAATATATATATATATATATATATATATGTATAAATTACATATATATATGTGTGCGTATATATATGTGTGTGAGTGTATGTATGTATATATATATATATA
>NC_068985.1:89247467-89250248 GCF_001194135.2 Octopus bimaculoides
TATATATATATATATATATATATATGTATATTGATAGATAATTAGATATCCTGCATGTTAAGCATATTTATAAACAAATGCTCGAGCAATTATGTGTTAAGCGGCAAATTAAAAGTAATGATTTCAATGTCTCTACAGAAAGGAGTCGAGAGTGAAGGGTCTTCATGTCACTCACTGAACCATTCGTATTTTTATGTATTTGTTAGACTTATTTTCAAAACTCAACATATCATTCCCACAAATTGCAAAAATATACATGAAGGTGACGTGAACTATTACAATTTATGATAGCTAAAAAAAATTATAGATGCAATGAAAGTAGTTTAAAATAGTTTTTATTATTTTGTTATTTTCACGGCTTCAGTCTTAGGACTGTAGCCATACAGAAGCACTGCCTTAATTTATTTTCTATCAGATTTTTGTCGCTTTATGGCTGAAACTTGGTCTGTTATTGAGTTTGTAGCAGTTGACCTTGTCTGCGTGTCTCCTTAAATGGTTATCCAGTTTGATATCGTCGTTCGATGATTTCTTAATGATTCAATGGATGTTTCTTTCATATTTCTCATTCACGTTAAACTGTAAATGATATAATCACAGATATTAAAAACAAACTTATCATAGAATGAGATTTAAGAATATGCATATTCATTCACACCTACAGTATACGGATTGGAAACACTTTCATGTTATTACTAGAAAAATTTTTGTTAGCATTAACTGCGGTGCTACTCACAGTGATTGCAGTCAGTCCGTTTAACTTTATTTACATAATGGTAACAATTCCGTCTCAGGGATTCTGATTTAATGCATGAAATATATTTTCTTTACTCGAGGGATCGCTCATGAACTTATGGTTTCTGTAAAAGAATGAAATGTCGAAAGTTTTCATTTGAAATTTCTCAGGAGGACTAACCTGAATATCGATATACAACAGTATATCATTGCCACTGTTACGCTTTACCCAAAGGAAATGTTTGGAAAATCATGACAGGGACTACTTATTGGAGTAAACTACAAACATACACTTAAGAGACTTTTCGCTATTGGTTACTGAAAGTCATTCAATTATTTTGTATGATAAATGAAAAAGAAAATGTGGAGAAAATGTTCACTTTTGTTTGTGACCACGTTAGCAATCATGAATCAGTAGCCTACAACAAAATATGCTTTGGATTCTTGAAGATGCTCAACCAATTTACAGGAATGGAAGTAATCTAGTGAGAACGAGAAGGACAGATGTATATCTCTGCATGTAAATCAGATTTCTTTCACAGACCTCAGGAGGTTTTATTCAAATATATCAACCCCAGTATATGTCTGGTTCTTGGTTTTATCGGAAGGATGAAAAACAAAGTTGATAATGTAGCGAAGGATGCATAGTATGATAAACAATGTCAAGATATTGCATTTGGGAAATAATTTGTTGTATGCCTTTTTTTTTTTTTTTCGTTTATGACAGACCTGGTTCTGAAAAAATTCAAACTATGGTTTATAGTTATATTTATTTTCTAAGTTGACAAACAAAAATATTTAGAAATGAGTAAAAGAGCTTCTTTTTTTTTTCTTTTTTTTTGTTTTGGCTTTTGTTTTTAAATATTCATTTCGCTCTATGTTTGTAGAGAAAAATGGTTGTGCAAAAAGTGGAAGGACAATGACAGAAAATTACATGAATTTTTTAGGTGCGAATGGTAGTGGCAAATTTTAAGGTCTATCAAAAGAACTTCGTGTTTGTTTAGTAGCCGCAGCTAATAGATATGAGGGCCATGGATTTATTTTAACGTTATGAATGGGATAACATCTTTCTGCGTGTGAAGTTGGGTAAAAGTTAGATTTGGATCGGAATTTCTGTATTGAACTGGAGACATTGAATTAAAAACAAAATTAAGATGTCTACTTGCTTGTGTCTAATCATGACTTTAGAGATCAGCTCAATGTCCTTTTCATGCCGACCCAGAAAATTTATTGACATAAATTCATAATTTTTTAAAGAGAACGAAGGGCTGCGATAGATCAAAGTCAAATTAAAAAGTTGTTCATAACTGGGCGAGTAAAAGAGTTCGGGTTGTCAAAAATTATCAACAAATCAATTATTGATTGCGCAATTGCAAAATATATCGAACATAATCACGTGGGTATAGATATATAAACATGTATGAATACATACATACATACATACGTGCATACATACATATGTATATATATATGTATATATATATATATATACACACACGCACTTATTCTTATATTCCTGCTTCAGAGAAAAGGTATAGGGACATTCTTACCTTAAGGCGTCCTGTGGAAGGATATATATTGCCTTGTTAGATTATCAGCATTCTTTCTTCCATCTCTCTCTTTCACTTCCCCTCTCTTTTTACATGTATGTATATATGAAGATGCACATGTAGAGATGTATGCATGTAGAAAACTAATGATTCATACAAGCTAATACATACAAAAGCACAGCACAGTGAGATGTGCATACATGAATACGTTTATATGTGTGAGATGGTTTCTGAATGTGTCTACGTAAATCTACCAAACTCTCTGTCTGTATGTCTGCCTGCCTGCCTATCTATGTATGTATGTATGTATGTATGTAATCTATCTATCTATCTATCTATCTATCCATCTATCTATTTATCTATGATATAGCTGTCGAACTACTTATCTATCTGTATTCTTATAAACATATACATATATTACAGCGGTGCATCAGCATGGCCGCAGCTCTAAGCTGGAACTATATATATACATATATATATATATATATATATGTATATA
>NC_068985.1:89251397-89252465 GCF_001194135.2 Octopus bimaculoides
ATATATATATATATATATATATATATATATACACACATTTATATATGCCTGTATATATATATTCACACACATTTATATATGCATGTATATATATATTCACACACATATAATTATATTAGATATACACACACACTCACACACACACACACACACACACACACATATATGTAGCAAAATATACTTACATATACATATATGTATGTAACTATGAATATCTATCTAACTATCTATCTATCTATATATTCATATATATAATTATACATACATATTTATGTATATACATGTGCGTGTGCACCAATGCATGCGTGTGTGTATATGCACACATACATTCATATATACACCAACCATACACACAGATTTTGATATAAAATATAGATTTTAACAAGTCCTGTTTACAGATATTTGAGAATATACTTTGGAACACAAAACATGAGTTGCCTCCCATCCTATACAGGCCTTAGCCAAAATATTGATCTCTGATCAAAGGCAGTTCGCGTCGCCGTAATCATACACACATTTCTATATATACTCACGGTGGTGCACCAGCATGACCGCAGCCACTTGGCTGAAACACATAAATAAATAAATAAATATCGTAAACATTTCTCTTCATTTTATTTGTACAAAAATATAACGAAGCATACACTTTCCCTCCCCATATGAAGTATCTACCGTTTGACAGTTCTGCATGCAAGCAGTGTTATTAGCTATACTGTATAATGTAGTTGTATTAATCCGTAGCTTGTGGCAGTCAGTCAGTTTTGCGAGAGAGATAACTCAGACTACAGCACATCAGTCAACAAGATTTTAGAACAGTAGTGTGCAAAACTATGAAAATATCTGGTAATGCGATGGTAGAATTTCTATAGATCAAGTCATAATTGAAGCATATGAGGGAAAGCTGAAAAAAGAAAAAAAAAAAATCTACGCTATTCTATACGACGCTGAATTCACATTGTTTGAAATATATATAGTGGGAACATAATACTTTAATTCAGACTCGCTATCACTTATCCCGATTTTTCTCTGTGTATATATTTATATATATATATATATATATATATATAT
>NC_068985.1:89252771-89253662 GCF_001194135.2 Octopus bimaculoides
TATATATATATATATATATATATATATATATATATATGTATATATATAGGTAAGCAGAATTAGTGGTTTGGAATAATGGTCTAAGGGATAAGAATGCCCGTTATTACTACGTTTACCCTGGGCATTGACTATGTTAACTTTGGGCAGGGATATGCAAGCATACTATGCCCATAGCAGACAGGCAAAAACAAAATAAACAAGAGTTTATCCGGAATCAAATTTAGTATAAGCAGAAAATGAAGATTTCCCCATTTTCTGCTTATATATGTGTGTGTGTGTGTGTGTATGTTTGTTTGTGTATATACGTATGCATATATATGGATATATATATACGTATGAATCTATGTATATATTTACACACATATATATATATATATACATATGAATAAATAAATAAATATCTATACATACTCAAATATACACATACAGACACACATATACAGACACACACACATACACACACGCACATACACACACATACATACATATCTGTCTATCTATCTATCTATCTATCTATCTATCTAAGAGAGAAGAGAGTGAGAGAGTAAGGGTGAGAGAGTAAGAGAGTAAGAGTGTAGAGAGTAAAAGTGAGAGAGGGGGGAGTACGAACGAAGAGAGTGAGAGAGAGTAAAAGAGAGGAGAGAAAGAGTAGGGGTGAAGAGAAGTGGGAGTAAAGAGAAGTAGGAAGAGAAGTAGGACTGAAGAGAAGTAGGAGTGAAGAGAAGTAGGAAGAGAAGTGGGAAGAGAAGTAGGAGTGAAGAGAAATAGGAATGAAGAGAAGTAGGAAGAGAAGTAGGAAGAGAAGTAGGAAGAGAAGTAGGAGTGAAGGGAAGTAGGAGTGAAGAGAGGTGAAGAGACGTACACAGAAGTAGGAGTCGGAGCAAGAGGGGG
>NC_068985.1:89260981-89263717 GCF_001194135.2 Octopus bimaculoides
ATATATATATATATATATATATATATATACATATGTATAATAGACAAAAACAGATAACAAAGCGAAGGCTGAGGAGTTTTCAGGACATTTATAAGGAAAAAGTTATAGTCTTACAGCTGTTTCTGCCATATTATGTAAATTACATCATCAGAGACAATGTGAGAAAGGTAAATGGAAAAGGAGGAAATAGGGAAATAAGACAAAGAAAGTAGAAATAATATATAAAATATTGTTGTTGCAATTCCAATATTGGAGTAAAGTGGTGTATAGAAGAGGTAAAAACTTTTCTTGTACATCGTAAGTTCTGAGAGGAGTTCGTGTTTAGTCATTTTAAATTATGGAGCCGTGGATTCTGTGTTGTTGTTTCTAAGTGGTTTTGTGGTGTGAATGAATATATTGGTAGTATTTCTGGGTAGATGGTGTTGATGGGAAGATGCGTATGATTAGAATGATGAGAGAGGTCAAACTGAAGAGAGGAAGAAAGAGAGAAAAAAAGGAAAAAGGAAAAAAAGGATAAATGAGTAATGATAATAAGAAAAGAGAAAAGAAAAGATGGAGAGAGAAGAAAAAAATTACTGAATAGTGACAAGGAAAAAGAAAACTGAAGACAGGGCGACAGAGGTAAGAAAAAGCATGTTAGTTGGTGGTCAAGATAATGTCAGGGGAGGATGGGAGAGGAGCGGGGAATGAGAGGATAGGAAGGGATGAAAAGGTAAGGAGTGAATAAATGGGGGACGTGTGGCTAGGGGGTGTTATGATAAGGCCATATTATGGGATGGGTTGAGAGAAGGTATTGGTGGCGGAGGAGGGGATAACAAATTAAGTAGTAGTTTTAGTTATAGAATTAAGTGTAGGGAAGAATAAAAGGATGTAAAATTTCTATAAGTAGACGTGTATGATGGTTAATGTGATAGTATCAGAGAGGAGGAAAGAAGGTATAAATGGTACCCGTACGCTCGCACCCACGTACCTATACATGTGCGAATACGCATACACACATATACACACATACATACTTATATATACGTATATATACATACGCACACATATATAAGCACCTGCATTCTCCCACGCATCCATAAAACATTCATACAAGCATATGCGTGCGCATACGCACATATATGCGTGCAGGTGCACTCGCGCTTACACAGAATCACACGCACGTGCGTATACATGTACTTACGCATACTTATTTACACATATACCCACACACTCATGTATATTTGTATATACATATGCATTCTCCATTTCAAGCAATGCATTGGTCCACACGCTTCTTCCAGTGTTAGAAGCTATGTTGGAAATCATTGGATGTGATGCCTTTCAACACCTCCGTTGTTTTTGTCTTACTTCTTCCACATCTGTAAATTACGCAGCAACAGATTTTGTCACCAATGACGACCTTCGAAAAGGGTCCAGATAAATTTTCAAATTTTCTTTCAGTTCATGACACGTGTTCTGCCGTGAATGCTTTTGATCTTCAATTAGCAACGGAGGCACACATTTTGCTACAACTCTTTCATTCGCAATTATTACGTCGCTCAAAATGTGTTGGCAGGCACTCCGGGACACACATCAGTCACATCAAGAAGTTCGTCATCTCTTCGGTGACCGGTCATCTAAGATCGGTTCATGAATTTTCATGATGTTTTCTATTGTTCAGGAAGCCGACGGTCGTCCTGAACGAGGCTGGTGCTCAAGAGACAAGTGACCATTTATAAAGCGTGCAAATCTCTCGAAAACTATTGTTTTGCTCATAGCAATGTTTTTGTAAGTAGTCTGAAGCATGACAAATGTTTCGGCCGCCGTTTTCCTCAACAGAACACATCATTCCACGGAAGAACATTGTTCTTTCGTTCCCACAAATGCAAAAATCGATGGACAGGCGAACAGCAATGCAAAAGAAAGAGGCACAACATGGCAGTAAGAATACAGAAAATGCTACCGGTCGTCAACTGATGTCTGAGAGTTCAATGAAGTGTTCCTTGTAGCGGAAGACTTGAACTACAAATGGCTTAGCTCTTCGAAACGCCGGTGGTGAACAAGGGGGTAGCTGATGAAGAAGAATGTTCTCTATGTGGCTTGTGTGTTTTCTCGTCTACGTTTTGTTTACAATGTCCTGCACCCAGATATGTACCTATACATACAGGTGGATGTCGGTATGCACATACCTGTACGTATATATGCATACACTCATTTACTATTTGTTTATATATATATATATATATATATATATATGTGTGTGTGTGTGTGTGTGTGTGTGTGTGTGTGTGTGTGTGTGTGTGTGTGTGTGTGTGTATGTGTGTGTATGTATACACATATACATATATATATAGAGAGAGACAGAGACAGAGACAGAGAGACAGAGAGAGACAGAGACAGACAGAGATAGAGAGAGAGGTGCGTGGCGTAGTAATTAGGGTGTTCGGCTCACGTGCCTACGGTCTTGATATCAATTCCTGGCGACGCGTTGTGTCCTTGAGCAACACACTTTATTTCACGTTGCTCCAGTCCACTTAACAGGCAAAAACGAGTTGTACCACTATATCGAAAAGACGAGCCTTGTCACACTCTGTGTCATGATGAATCTCCCTGAGAACTATGTTAAGCGTACACGTATCTATGGAGTTCTCAGCCATTTGCACGTTAATTTCATGAGCAAGCTGTTCTGTTGAACTTAACAGCTGGCACTCTCATCGTCGTAACCGATGGAGTACTTGTATATATGTATATATA
>NC_068985.1:89263832-89269663 GCF_001194135.2 Octopus bimaculoides
TATATATATATATATCATGTACTGCTCCGCGATAGAAAATTCAACAAATAATTACTCCATCTGGTGAGAGATAAATATTATCTATTTAAAGGAGGACTACCCATATCTTTAAGTTCCACAATAGATCCACATACTAACCCTTGGCCTACCACAGACAATGTATATCACTGATTACCAATTTGGTCCAATGGATCCATCATTTTTCCTTTAATTAAACTTTATTCAATCTACCACCATTTCTTAACCACATTTATAAATTCTATCAGGTCAATGAAGAATTACTCTTTCTCACAAACTTAATAAAATAATTACAGCTTGCACAATATATTATAAATTAAAAACAAATATACTGAATGTTGTTTTAAGACTAAGCATTCGTAGTGATTAAAACCGACTGAGGAAATATCAGGCGGGAATACTAGAATTTTGCAGTGCTTGGTATGTGAAGTTTCATGCCATATGAGATGGTTTGAGGCATCCGATGTGTTAGGAGTGAAAAACTCGGGCTGCCACGGAAAGATTGCGTAGTACTGTTGGTGAAATGAACAGTCTATATTGGCTTGAAGTGGTACAGCATCCGATACCTTTGTTATCACGAGTCTACGTACCTCAAAGTTGCGTAGCTTTGTATATGACAGTTAGATTGTAGAACTGGAACATTAGAGAGAAAAACGAAAGCGTGTAAGATAAGATTGACGGACAGAGACTCTCAAGAAAATATATAAAGTCTACATTTATTGGTAAACACCTGGCATAGTTAGTGACACATACATAAAGAGGGCCAACACCAAAGTGAGGGATAAATTACTCAAATTTTGAAGAGTTTGCATATTAAATGAAGACAAGATGGGAACTAGAGATACGTGAATAATTGATATCGATGATAATTTAGTTGAATGTTTAAAATAATGAAATATGAACTATTTCGAATATAAAATAGAGAAGATAACATTTTTTTTTAAATAGTAGTCAGAAAATGTAACAAAAATAATAAAGACAAAAAAAACGTAACAAATTGTAAGAATTAAGTGAGGAAAATGAATATTGGGAGAAAATAGAATATGATTAAGGAGAATTGATACAGAAAGAAGAAATGAAATGTAGAAGTGGAAGAAGAAAACGAAATCACTGAAAATAAATAAATATTATGATGGCAAATAACAGTCTGAAGACAGGTGTAAGAGAGAAGCAATAAAATATTATTATGAGGATATTCTAAATGGAATAACGGAAATGATAATAACTGATTGAGATTATATTGAAATCATTGAGCATGAATGAGTGTTCAGCTTGATGGATAGCAGACGGAGGACAGATGACAAGAGGAAACGGTTGACTGGCTGAAGATGAGATTGGTTTGAATGGGATTAGAAATATAACATATGGAAAAAAATAAAGAAAAACAATGACAGCATCAACAGAAGAAAACTATAAAGTATTAATGGCTATGGGGAATTTACCAAGAGGTAAAACCAAAATAAGTGAACTAAAAAAGTTGAGATGGAGGCGGAAGGAATTCTAGTAACATTGTTCAATGAATGTCAAGTGGGATCTGACTTTTTCAGGAAATTCCTGGAAATAATAGAAACAACAACAAGAATAGAGAGATGGATGTGTTTTTGTCAGGTGTGTTTTGTGGTGTCACATATTGTTGGTGTTGTTTCGGAAGATTCTGACCGCGGGAAGATGATTTGTTACGTTTTCTGTGTGAATAGTATGCGCTGGGGATGTTTTT
Source organism: Octopus bimaculoides (assembly GCF_001194135.2). Lineage (NCBI taxonomy): Eukaryota > Metazoa > Mollusca > Cephalopoda > Octopoda > Octopodidae > Octopus > Octopus bimaculoides. The sequence continues at coordinate 89,265,568 of NC_068985.1, forward strand.
TTTTAGATTTAGCTGAGTTATTTTGTCTGTGTAAATGTTGTGAACAATTTATTGACACGTGTGTGCTTGTGTATTTTTAAGTAGGCGCACATGCATATGTCTGTGTGTGTGCCTAGGTGTGCCTGTATATGACTATTTGGTGTGTCATTCCAATGCTTAAAAATGTATGGCTGAATATTTTTGTGATTTTAAAGAGTTTGATTTCAATTTTGTTACTGATATCGTCGAACATTTTTGTGCTCTAAATGCAAGAATTTTATGAAAAGGACGGAAAATTAACTGAATTGATGTCTCTTCTTAAAGTCTATTATTTTCTTTGGTGAAACTCTATTATTCGTAGATCCCCCCTTTCAAATGTCAGGTTGAAAACATTCATAGGGAACTGGGACTTCATAATGGCGGTTTTGAATTTGCGCAAGAAATATGATTTCTTAATAATTTCTTAATTATCTAGTGTAATCTAAAACTCCCAAGTAGTATGCTGCGAGTAATACTATTCAACAATTGAAATTAATTTAACATGCATCAATGCTGCGGCGCTTACAATCTATGAGCTGAGGAACTAATAACGATGAATAACAAGGTAACATGTTATAGAAATACTAGAGAGGTGAACAGAGCTAAGGATTATCCTCTACACAATACGTATGAGAGTTATCTAGTAAAGAAATGATGCGGTAAGTATGAGTGTTGGATAACTAGATTAATTTATATATAGATAGGCGAGTAAATAAGGAATTCATGAAATCCATCTAGCAAGGTATTCACAAATATAATTGAAGAATACTTTTACAAAGGGATGGATACGAATTATGTGAGATAATGATAGCAAAGCCAATGTATTACTCTTGTTTCAATGAATATAGTTTAATTCATTCTTCCAGGTTTTGCTAAGAATTATCTGAATCAAGGTAATATATTTAAAAATGCATAAGTGTGGGACGTTTCACATACTCTGATACTGAAAGACAATAATTAAGCCATTTGCCCGACTCGTCCAGCTTGCGAAAAAGCCAAATATCTTTCAAATTATAACGTTAATTTTTGGTAAAAAATGAAATATAGAATCATATATAAAATATGCTTTATCATATGTGAGTTCGCTAAGGCTAGCAGACATTTTATTATGACGTACGCCTTCCACATTTATGATCTGTCGGTGGATTAATCTTAGTTTCATACGCAGATCCAGAAGAAATACATTAGATAAGTAATCCTTTCCATTTCAACGGATGTACAATTTTCTTTGTGACAGGTGTATATTTAAACTTGTACCACGTAAAACATAACTATTCTTACAGTTATGTGCAGTAGAAGATAGTGGAAGATAATACTGGTTCGAAATATGTATCATGTAGTTTGAAGATAACTCTGTCAATATTTGAACATCAAAAGACATCAAAGAAATGATTATCAAATTTAGCACATCGGTTTTATATAATATTATAAAGCTTAATAAAACTTGGTATAGTATACTACGAGTAAAAAGTGCATTCGGGTAAACTTTGGGAGCATGGATTCGTTTTCTGAAGACGATGATAAAGAAAAATTCTCGTGAAGTCTTTTAAAAATTCTTTATTTGCTGTATGAAACTGAAAATATGTTACGATAATAATTTACCAGCATTAACATGTAATTTTATTACTCGACACAAAGGACAAAAACGGCCTGCAAAAGTGACACCGGGGATTTTGAAGCGTAAAATACAGTCAGAAGTTGCTGAAAGCATTGGTCTTATCAGTAGACTGCTGGACAGGGAATTTTCCTGTGTTTCAAGTTCCATTTACATTATTCTATCAAAACAACGTTCCCTGGTTCAAGATTCTGGTTTTGTTTTTTAGAAAAAGAACGTATCTCAAGGAATTCTATCTTAAACTCATTAGGTGCTTATCAAGGAAACCACAAAGTAAACCAGTGTTTTTCGTCCCCTTGTAAATCACGTTATGCAAAATATTGAATATGTGACCAGGAAATCATAGAAATAAACTTATAGAAAACTATGGCCCTGTCAAGTGGATTAAGAATGTCATTATTTCTAAAATATTGGGGTGGTCAGCTGATAGAGTCGTTAACACGCCGGACAAAATATTCATCAGCATTTCGTCCGTCTTTAAGTGCTGAATTCGAATGCCACCGAGGTCGAATGTGCATTCAATGAAATAAGCACCGTTTGAACACTGACGTTGATGTAATCGACTTATCACCTCCCATAATATTGGTGGCCTTTTACCAAAATTGATAATAATAATTCTTTCACATCGTTCCGAAAAACTAGATTATGTCCATTATACGATTTTTTCACTCCAAACTATTGCATTTTAACAAGGAAACTGTCATGTCATGGATATTTCCAACTGACGTTCAGTCGATCATATTTTTTTAAGATCTTCCCATATTTTTATTTTTTTAATAATCAAAACATGAATTTTTTTTTTCAAGTATTTCTAAATTTTTCCATTTCAATCGCTTATCTTTTGTAATTTTCATTTATATGTTATTCTTAAAAACTGCAATTTCACATTTTATTGAATATCTCTCTCTCCAGTCAACTAGCTTTGTTTACTGTGGCTAAATATGTGTTAAATAACTTACATCGATTTGTTTCTTGTTTCGTTATGAAAAGGAGAACTATTCACCAACGTAACATCACAGTGATTTTATACAACGATTTTTATTAAAAGTTTTCAAGGAATTCTTAATAAATGTGCATTTCTATATATGCATATATGCATGTATACGCCAGTACATACACAAACACACAAACATTGACGCAGAAGTACACACGCATATATAAATGCACCTCATACATATAGAGTGTTATAGGAATAAATATTAAAAGCACGCGAGGAAAACAAAGCTGCATACATACATACGTATGTGCATACAATTGTGCGTGCGTGTGTATATTTCTAAATATATATGTATTCTTATAAATCAAAATATCTCAGAGAAATTTTATTCAATTTCTTGAATATTTTAATGTATATTTTTCGTGAAATATTAATTTAAGAGCGATTTGAACTAGAAGAATATTATAGAATATTCAGAAGCCAGCGTCTATTCAATATATTAAATGTCTATGGCAGCTGAGCGGAATCAGAATATGTATGGACAGTTATTTCCGATGTTATTTTTTGAAAATATTGTTCAGGTTTTTTCATTTGTTTTATCATCGAAGAATAAGATATGAATGATTTAACTCTTTTTTCCATCATTTTTTATTTCTTCTGAATTTAATTCATAGTTACCATATTGAAGACAATAGGAACAATGTTATAAGTAAAATATTGATTTTGATATTTCTGGAATTATTAACCATTGTCACATCACTTTCTTGTCCTTTCAAGTCATAGAATAAGAAGGGATATTCGTTTTAAACAATCTACACATGCTCAACTTAAATTTAACACACATTTACTTTCTGTAATTGCTTGTCTAAGCCGAGGACTAGATCGGTTTGAGTTAAATTATTAGCAAATTTAGGAATTATTAATTGCTAAATGCACACTTTTAACTGTAGTCTGTCACCATTGTAAAAAAAGTGAAAATAGTTCATATGCGTGGATTTTATAAATCCAAAATAATACCTGATTGCAAAAATTGTAAATGTAAATTGTCAACTATATGAAATGACTGTAAAGTCACAAGGACAAAGAAATCACAGCACATGAATATATCGAACATCAAATGTTAAGAGTACAATAAAATAGAAGTGAAAGACGGTGATACTCGGCCAAATCATTTGTAGAATGTCCATGCCATGGTACATCATGCAGCTCTTACGGCGTGTCATTTACGTGTTATATAATGTCGCTGTTATATTCCGTATCAATTGTAATATTCTAAAATTGTTGACTGATTCGTGATGGTTTCAAATGTTTAGCGCAATATTTTCTGTAGAAAATATTCCAGGTTTTCTCACAGAAAATTTTACTTCCTCATTTTATTCATGCCTGCCTACCTACCTACCTACCTACCTACCTACCAACGTACCTACCTGCTACATACATGCAGGCAAACATTCGCATTTGCGCATATACGAACATATATACATATACACACACATACACACTCACGTATATATATATATATATAT
>NC_068985.1:89269949-89272138 GCF_001194135.2 Octopus bimaculoides
TATATATATATATATATATATATATATTTGCAATTTCGTTGCTCTGATGAACTTTCTGATTTAATTTATTTTTGTGAAGAAATTTGAACGTGCGCCTACATTATTATGGCGCATAAAGTGTTTCGACGAACTTCTACTCTCCGCAACTCGCTACTTTCAATTTGTTATTATCTGATCTATGATATTAAAACTTTTAATCATCCTTTAAAATGGCATCAATTGAAAGTGTAGGCTCCCAACTTCTTCAATATTATTTCTTATGTAACAATTGCCACAATCATAGTTTCAGACAAAGCGTTGAAGAAACTAGTTAACCAATGGATCTGTAATATTTACTTCATCACATGTCTCCTCAATCTAAATTGACTTTCTTTTACATAAGAACTCCAGCAAAAGCACAACAAAGACAGACAAACATTTTCTTATACATTTTTTTTTCTGATATCATAACCAGACAAAACTAAGAAGTATTATTTCATGCCCTTACTTTCTACAAACACCTGTACTCACATCATACACTAACTGCGTTACTCAAAATCCGCAAAATGCAGAAGAACAATCGATTATGTTGAACAAAATATAATAATATGAACATTTTGTTTTTGTAATGTTCTCCAACTCATCTAGAAAAAAATGCTTTAAAAATCCCAAATATTTTTTTGGAGAAAAACTTTTTAAAGTAATTTTTTCATGTTATTATTCAGGTGTATTGAATTCAGAGTGAAATAAGGTGTAGAAAATTACAACGTAATATTTACAATAATATCAATAACAAATGAGAATAAAAGGAAAGCAAAATGAAAAATATATATAATGAGAAAATAAAACACAAAGGAGACTACTACTATATGGTTGAAGTCTGTTCACGATATTTTTATGCCCATAAACAACAGACATACACCAGAATCTCCCTCCAACTCTCATCCTTTCCTTACGCATAAACAATATATTTATATATGTATACATACATAGTAACACAGGCACAGACAAACGTATGCATATATCAATGTATATATATATATATATATATATATATATATATATTTATTTATATATACATATACATATACATATGTGTATGTATGTATGTATATACATATTTTGCCGTATTGTATGAGTATGAAAGGATTGTTCAGCCATTTCTAAAACATCAGTTCAAACTGTGACACAGAAATAAGATTCCCATTATTAATTAAACCTAATTTAATGAAACTTCCAGAGACAGGAAGTAAACAGACTAAACAAAAATGTAAATTTTGACAAAAATCGAATTAATATGAATAAATTAAAGTACGAGTAAACATGAGAAGAAGCTTTATTTTGTAATTAAAAAGAGAGGTGGTACAATGGTTAGAGAGTATCAGATATTGAGAGAGAGAGAAAAAGGGAGAGAGAGAAAAAGGGAGAGAGAGAAAAAGAAGGAAGGAAGCAAAGAAAGACTGAAAGAAAGAAAGAAGGAAACAAGATGGCGTTAGGTTAAATAGGAGTGTAACGGAATATCATATAAATGTATATAACAAATAAAATATAAGGCGACTGTTATATTAAGGCGTACAACAAAATAATTTTCGTAGAAAAATTATTAGTAACAGTGTTAAAAATTATAACTATGTATTAATAAAAAATAATTAATATTTTGAATAATAACGATAATACGAATAATAATTGACAAGTTAAATTATTGTGAAAGGCGGTGATTTATTTGTAACCATTCCTTTGTTTTACATCTCCAGATTTTTGAATTAAAATTTTTTGTCCTCATTATATATTCTACACTGTAATTACATTATCCACATGTTAGTGGACTATATTTTATATTTATTTTGTTTTGTTGGTCCTGTATTCTAAAGAGAGATCAAGTGATATTAAAAAGACTTCGTTGAAAAATAATTTTTAAAAAAGCGTCATGAAAAACAAAAAAGAAAAATTCAAATTTGTAGTAAATGGACGTTCATGATATTTAGGAAGACGATAACAATAAGACACGCTCATGTGAATACAAATGCAAGTGAAAAGTGAGAGTACAATACTGAGAGTAGTCAATCAACAAATACGCAAACCAGCACTCGCACGCACATACATTCATATATATAAGTGATATATATACATGTGTGTGTATGCGTTTGTGTTCATGTATATATGCATATCTATATCTATATATATATATATGTATCTATATACGTATATAT
>NC_068985.1:89272496-89274317 GCF_001194135.2 Octopus bimaculoides
TATAAATATATATATATATATGCATATATATTATTTTTATTTGTTTCAGTAATTTTAACTGCGGCCATGGTGGAGCACAACCTTTAGTCAAACACATCCACACAAAGATTTATTTTGTAAGCATAGTAGTTACTCTATCAGCCTATTTAGCCGGACCGCTAAGTTACGCAGACATAAACACACCAACATCGGTGGCGCGGGGACAAACACAGACACATACATATGTATTTACACACACACACACACACACACACACATATATATATGATGGTGGGTGTGTGTGCATATATATATTCATACAACGGGCTTCTTTCAGTTTCTGTCTAAAAAATCCACTCCCAAGGCTTTTGTCGGCCCGTGGATATAGTAGAAGACATATGCCCAACTTGCCATTCAGTGGGACTAAACCCGGAGCGATGTTGTTGGTAAGCAAGCTAATTCCACACAGCCACTCATATATATATATATATGTATGTATGTGTATGTGTGCGAGCGTAAGTGTATATGTGTATATAAATTCCGTTTTGTATTTGGATTGCAAGATTCTTTATGTGAATTCTTGGGTTTTTTAAGAAAAATGAAAGAAGTAAATTTTTAAAGACTCGTCCTTTTTTTCTTTTCTGAGTTGATTACCAAGAAGAAATTTATGTATGTGTGTGTGCGTATGTGTGTATGTGCGAGTGTGCACGTACACATGCACAAAACCAAATATCTACGAAAATGAAACTATCCGTAGCGAAATTGCCAACACTGAACAAATTTTGACATAATAAACGATTAGAATTTAGTGCGAGTTTATATACCGAATCCCATTAGGATGCTTTTCGTAACCCTATTAATGTTTATCCAAAACTCATCATGAATTATCCGTCATTCATATCAGACTTGTGCTGGTTATGGGCTAAACACCTTTTTTCTACGAGGTGGTATTTTACATCTAGGTCGCTTATGAGTGAACAGCTTTGTTACAAAAGTAGTTCCAACTATAAATATGTCAACGACTTATAAATCCATGACTATATGGTTCAGTATCTCACTCGTTTCTTCTTTAATATGATATGTCTGCTATTTTTAGCAGCCTGAATGATCATTTAGAGGTAGCTACGTTTTCTAGCTTATGATTTTGTTGAAGATGCCAATGGTAAGAACAGACATTAAAGAGATAACCCTAAAATTTGTTATGAACCTAGTGTTCCAGTGAATAAAAATGTGTTACTGGTAGAATAACGGATAAATGGAAAGAACCCATTTGTATTTCAGAATATGTGCTCTTAAAACGAAAAATACACCGCAAGAATAATTAAGTTTGAAATATTTTGCCGGAATACAAGTATTCTTCTGAATATAAGTTTTGTATTACATTACCAAGACATTTCAAATTATATTTTCTGCAAGGCTTAGGAATCTAATCATTGAAGAGAAACATTAATTTTGCACTACCACATTTTCTTGCTAACGAGATATAGAGGTCTGTACATCGCTAGATATAATACAATCTTTACTATGTATCGAGATCTACTTAGTAAGAGCAAAAGAAACTAATTATCGGTATTGTACAGAAGGATTGAATGGAAATAAACAACGGAAAACTAATGGACGAGACCAAGAACATCTGTTAGGCGTTTAATGTATCTGGACATTGAATACTATTGTTATTGTTCTAGTTGTTGTTATAATAATAACAACAACAACAACAATAATAATAATAATAATAACAATAATAATAATAATAATAAAAATAATAATAATAATAATAATAATAATAATAATAATAATAATAATAATAATAATAATAATAATAATAATAATAATAACAATAAT
>NC_068985.1:89278557-89285640 GCF_001194135.2 Octopus bimaculoides
AAGAAGAAGAAGAAGAAGAAGAAGAAGAAGAAGAAGAAGAAGAAGAAGAAGAAGAAGAAGAAGAAGAAGAAGAAGAAGAAGAAGAAGAAGAAGAAGAAACAACAAAAGCTATAAAACAAATGAAATCCAAACTAAAACTAGAACAGCAATGGACCATGATAAAACGATGGCAAAAAAAGCTCCTACATGGTAAATACTGGGCTAAACTGAGTGCAAAAGAAATAGACAGAGAAAAATTCCAGCAATAGTTGAGAAGCTCAGGACTCAAAGCAGAGACTGAACGATTTTTATTTGCTGCACAAGACCAAAGCCTCCCGACCAGAAATTACCAAAAACATGTAATGAAAAGAAACATAACAAGTAACTGTAGAATTTGCGGAGATGGACAAGAAACAATAAATCATATTATCTCTGGATGCCCAGTCCTGGCTAAGAAGGAATATATTCACAGACACGACAGAACTGGGACCTATATACAATGGAAGCTATGCCAACACTATGGAATAACAACAGAAAAAAGATGGTATAAACACACGCCAGAAAAGGTCACAGAAAGCAACCATACTCTGGGATATGCCAATACACACAGATAGAGAAATTATGGCAAATAGACCAGATATAGTTGTCAAAGACCATGAAGAAAAAAAATGCTTTCTAATTGATGCATCAATACCAGTAGATGACAACGTCTCTCAAAAAGAAATGGAAACACTTTCAAAATACAAAGACCTGGGAGTAGAGGTAATTCGAATGTAGAATCTAAAAACAGAAACAATTCCTATCATAGTAGGTGCCTTAGGTATAATAAAAAAAATATTCAGACAAATACATAACAAAAACACCAGGACTTACAAATATATATAACATACAGAAGATTGCACTACTGGGCACAACACACATCCTACGCAAAACACTTTCAATACAGTAACCATAAGAGCACCACAGCAAACCACAGCACATACCCAAGACGCACAGAGCTGCGCTTGGTACTGAAGTGAAAACACGTTATAAAAATAAAACTACTGAACAATGATAATAATAATAATAATAATAATAATAATAATAATAATAATAATAATAATAATAATAATAATATTAATAATAATAATAATAATAATAATAATAATAAGAAGAAGAAGAAGAAGAAGAAGAAGAAGAAGAAGAAGAAGAAGAAGTAGAAGGAGAAGAAGAAGAAGAAGAAGAAGAAGTCCCCTGATGAAGTACCCGTCACTGGTTCTCATGGCTTATGATCTTAACTGACATATCATGTACATTGTTTTGTCTTGGTATAAGCGATGACCTACAGCAAATATTTTACTCAATACCACAGATCTGCTTTTCAGTTGCTTGATGTTAATCAGTTGAGCTTTCTCTTAGTGGCTGACGATATGTGCATCTCTGATCGCGAGCAGAAGTAGTGGGGGAGCATGGTAGCCATGTGTTGAGAAGAATTCTTTGGGATTTGAATAATTCACCCCTGGAAACATGCGTGTTTCATTCATTATCCTTAAACAAACTTTATTCAGGGATCTGGACCCCACCTGCAAGGTCATGAGCTGTCTTTCACGATATGAGATCAACATGTCAAGCAGATATGGTAGTGATGCATGTGCCTGGTGTACCCTTATCAGACAAGTAGTCATGATGGGTATACTGGGCTTCGTATATTTTACACCAGTGTCACTTTGATGACATGCACTGGTCTCTCAATTGCTTGGATCGATTATCCAAAGGCTTGTGACAGTATTTTCCGCTCGTATATCCTGGAAAAACTAGCCGTGAAGAACGTAGCAATAATAAAACATATAACACATGCTACGGAGAAATGACAAACAGTGCTGCAGCTCCAGAAAAAAAATAAAGGGAGTAATAAAAATCTGAATTTACCCCTATTTGAAGGGGAACATTCAAAGGAGTCTCGCTCTCTCCACTCCTGTTCTATCAGAACCTGGTAACTTTAGGTGACATGATAAATTGAGTTGGCTGTGGATGCAACTGCTGTAGCAAAACAATCAACAAACTCGCTACCAATTCAGTGAAGTATAACATCTATAAACTTCTCACAGCCCGAAATGCAGACTCTGGAAAGTGTATGGAAAATATGACCCATTTCGTAAGTGGATGTGAGAGCCTTGCACAAAAAGAGTACAAGCGCCACCACGATACAGTGTGTATGTATCTTCATTGGCTCTTATGCCATAAATACCAATATGAAGAAGAGAAAACTGGTATGAAGATGTACCACGTAAAATTTTGCAGGAGGATGGAGAAAAAACGATACTCTGGGATTATGATTTTCAGACGGATAGTGTAATCGAATACCGTCGGCTGGATATTGTCAAATTGAATAAGAGAGACAAATGCTGTCAGGCCATTGATGTAGCCATACGAAATGACATAAATTTTGTGAGTAAAGAAGATGAACAAAATCACTAAGTACTCCGAACTGAAAGTGGAAATGGCAAGATTGTATGGAATGCGAGGAGGTAATGTAAAAGTTATACCAGTGGTAATCGGAGTGTTAGGCTCAATCCCATTGAAACTTCAAGACTTTTTAAGGCAACTGGAAATACCATGCAAGATTGATGTCTTGCAAAAAGCAGCCTTATTGGACACAGCGGACAACTTAAGGAAAGTATTATCTGTCTGAGGTCCTTGTCGTGACTTGATAGTCTTTTAAGACTCCGGTGCACAAAACTCCGATTCTTTTTATTTAACTCAAGAATGAATCTTACCAAATCTACTCGATCTGTTATGCTATAGAGATGAATGGAAATATCTACAAGCCTCATTATTTTAAAGAATTGTTAAAAATTTCAACTTAGAGAAACAAATGTGTTTGGATACCAAAATAATGTACGGCCAAACAATCATAAAATATGTACTTAGTTACAATTAGGAAAAAGAAATTAGACGCAGCCAACGAGGCATGCAAATTGTTACACAGAAAATGTAAGAGATGAAATACAAGACGCTCACATTTCACATGCACTCACATTTCACATGCAGATACACGCTTAGACACAAGGAATGTTAGAGAGAGAGAGAGAGAGAGAGAGAGAGAGAGAGAGAGAGAGAGAGAGAGAGAGAGAGAGAGAGAGAGAGAGAGAGAGAGAGAGAGTGTGTGTATAAGGGACCAGTCTCTCAAAGTTTAAAAACCAAAACCAATTGTAAGAAAAAGGTGTTTAGACATTCTCATTTTTTTATAAAGTAGACGTCAACAATAAAATTCGAAGTTAAAAGATCGGAAGTGATTAGACGTGTTACACGATAAAAGAAATATTGAGAAACTAACGTTCTGAAGCTGCTACCCCGAGAGAAAGATATATAACACCAACAGTGAAGATGGAGGGCCGTGCTTGCTAGAAACAGAAAGCAATAGCGACGTAAACGAAGTGAGAGAAGAAATTACCAAGCAACGCAAAATGTAATCAGATTAGTGGTTTAAAGAATATAAAAAATGAGAAAATAAACGATATGTAGATATATATATATACATGTATGTATGTCTGTATGTATGTATGTTTAAAGCAGGGCGATAAGAAATGTAAACTAATTACACAGGAGAAAATAGATTTAGATATGAAGAAAACAACTGAAAAGTTTCCAGAAAGAAATGAGCGAATGTTTTAAAAATTACAGAAAATTACAAACGATAAAAATTTGAAGAAGTATTCACTGAATGGATCGTAGCTCACGATTAGGGAGAGAGGAATTGTAAGTTTTTGCATTAAAAGCTGAAGGCTCAAGTCTGTTCTTAGATGCAGACGACCAGAACAACATGAAATATGACGTGTATATATATGTATGTATGTATGTATGTATGTATGTGTGTATGTATGTATGTATGTATGTATATATATATATATCTACACAGACATGCAGGAAGTAAATAGACACGCAGACGTATAGCACACGTTCTTGGACTAACTTCTAGCTGTTTGCAATATCAGAAGCCTTCGAATGGGGTTCGTTTTCCACAATTCTCTTCAAACAGCGAAGCTTCCTTTCCGAGGGGCAAAGTCGGCCGGGAAGAAAATCTGTTGATTCTTTTCCTTAGCTTTTGAATTGCACTATAATTCTATTAACAGTAGCAACAGGAATTCGAAAATTTTCGGCAATTTTTCGCTGGCTAAGACCAGCCTCAGATTTCCCAATAATCTGCTGAATGATTTGGGCGTGGAATGATCACTATTCACAAATGTTTAATATAATGGCACTTGGAATGAAAAAGAATAATTACTTTGTAAATTCTACATCGCTGAAAACATATTAAGATGCTTAGATCAGAAATTTTGAAATATAAAGGTGTATATTTACTCTCTGCATATCTGTGAATCTATCTATCTATCTATCTATCTATCTATCTATATGTCTTCTGTAGTTTTTTTACTCTATTTCGACTTATACATCCAACCACGTGCTTTCAGATACCAACTCTCTTACCTATATATATATACATATATATATATATATATCTGTGTGTGTGTGTGTGTGTGTGTGTGTGTGTGTGTGTGTGTGTGTGTGTGTGTGTGTGTGTGTCTGTGTGCGTGTGTGTCTGTTTACATACATAAATATGCCTGCCTGTATACATGCGCATAGATATTCATGAATTAGATGCATGCATTGTGTAATATATTTTACCATTTAAATGTGTTAAGCAATGTGAACTTTAAAGGCATCATTTTAAACAGCTGCAACTGAAATTTTGCAATTATGAAAAAAAAGTGAAAACAATCCACGAATGAATAACGTTCTTCATTTTTCAGTAGAGATTTTGAACAATTGTAGACAAACACACTTGAGTCTATGGTCAATGCTTACAGTTCCTAAATGAAATATAACATAATAAAAAATAGATAAGAAATGAATAATTTTTTTATCTTAGATGATTACTTTACAGGACAATTGGCGCAAGGCACTCAAATAGAAATGTATTTCTACTGTAATCATGGTACTTGTTTTTGTTGCTCTTAGCAAATTGCAAGCAATTTTATATTCATGATTTCACATTGAGCTTTTACTTTGTCATGTGACATATTTCTATGGCAAGGAAGAAATATGTTAGCGATAGCGCAATATCACGTTTCAACCATAGAAATGGAAAAAACAATATCAGCTTAAGTTTAATATAATCACTATGGATTCGAAATAGATTTCATGGTTATTTCGAAAGAGATCATTAATCTAAACTACCAATAGAATAACTGGATAAGGATTACATTTCGTGTTTTAAAGATTTTAATTAAACTGCCACGAAGTCTTCTGACATGACTATATTCAGAAATTTGTTTTGAAAAAAAGAATCACGAATGTTCATCTTCAGTTATATTTCTCGCGAGATTAAGTAATGAATTCTTACAAAAGAGCAGGTTGGACCACTATATGGCGAATAGCGTTCGTACACAAATGCTATGTCAAGAATTGATGAATAAGTATAATGATTTACAGAAGTGATGTTGTGTAGTTGAAATAGTGTGAAAACAGAAATAATGTGAAATAGTGTGAAAACAGTTGAAATAGTGTGTAAAATACAAGAGTATATTGAAGCCAATTGCTTTTAAGTTAACGTGAGAAAAGGGTTCCAGCGATGTGGGAGCGTACATTCTGTTGCAAAATTAGAGAGAAAGAAGAAAGCAAGACATGTACAACACACTAAAAATTAAACCGATACAAAGTCTGACTAATGTCAATTTATGCACTAAAGTAGGTGGAGAAAAATGTGAACATAAATGTCGCTCAAATGGTGACGGGCTAGCTACATGATATTTGCTTATAGCAAACATATATATCCATACAATCATGGGTATTTTATCGTCTCCCTTTGCGTTCTGAGTTCAATTTCCTCCGAGGTCGACTTTGCCTTTCATCCTTTTGGGGTCGATAAATTAAGTACTAGTTGCGTATTGGGGTCGATCTAATCGACTGACCCCTCCTCTGAAATTTCGGTCCTTTTGCCTAGAGTTGAAAATAATATTTCAAAAGTAGAACATATTACTAGGTTGAACTAGTACCATGATTGTTACCAAATCTGGAATGGGGAGAATAAATTTTGTGGCCGAGTAAAAAGATTATAACGATTATAGTGATGTTTACATTAAGTTAACGTATTTACCATTCCAGCAAATACGAAAAAAAATGTATCTTAAATTATTTTCGAATCTTCTTATCTCCAAGCATTGCATGGGTTTCGAATCAATGTGTGATATGAGCAAAATAATATGGGTACATTTTGGATAAAGCAGCATGTATTATTACAATTAAATTATAATAATATAGCAAGAAAGATATTTCGGTGGTTGCACAATAATTCATTAAATATGATTGACATTCTCTCTGGAACAGTGTAACTCCAGCAGCGTAAGCTTTCTATTCTAATAATCTCATTTTGTATAGAAGTAAAACTTAGAGTTAATATTTACAGTCTGTGTGATATCTAGTTTGAAAAATGAATTATCTAGTGTAAAGAGGTAATAACAATGACAATAAAATAACATCAACAAAATCAACAACTATAGCAACAAGAACAATAATAATAATGCTAGTGATAATAATAATAATAATGATAATAATAATAATAATGATAATAACAACAAAGGGGCGACGGCAGCGTTTATGATTTGATGTTGATGTTGAATATGATGATGATGATGATGATGATGATGATGATGATGATGATGATGATGATGATGATGATGATAACAACGTCGATGATGATGAGGGTGATGGTGATGATGACGATGACCGTGATGATGATTTGCAAAGAAAAAAAATATCAACAGCAACGACAGAAGGATAAATAAAAAATGATCACGATATTTGCAGTGTAAAAAAAAATATTAGTGATATCATTGGGATATTAGTGAAATTTTGCAATGCTTTGAATTCTACCGAAGTAATCATTTTCTCGTGTTGTATTATTGATATAATATAGAATTATTGAATATCTCTATTCTAATTTTCAAAGGTATTCTCTTCTTACAACAAAATTATACAAACAACATATTCTGAAATTTCATATTATTATTCCACTTGAAAAATATATGGGAATATATAAATATTATCATTATTATTATTATTATT
>NC_068985.1:89286173-89287697 GCF_001194135.2 Octopus bimaculoides
TATATATATATACATATATACTTATATATATAAATATACGTATATATATATATGTACATATAAATTATATATATATATGTATATATATATATGTATATATTTCTTTTCATGTACAGTACATATATATGTATATTTATATACTTATACATAAATACAAATATGTGTGCGTGTGCGTATGTATGTGTCTGTGGGCGTGTGTATGTGAGCATCGTTATATGTTTGTATATTTATATGAAAAAGTACACATTTAGAAGCAGACATTGCTATATCATTCAAAGTATAATAGTTGAACGTGTATGCGATGCAGAGATTCTGAGCACAGGACAACAAAAAAATATAATGAAACAACTAAGAATATAAGAAATATTTATAAAAACGAAATCTTCTGTAGTGAATTTGAATACAATTTCTTTTCTATTCATATCTGTTCTTTTGTAAATTTATATTTTTGTATGTGATTCATCGGTTTATATATTATTTGTTTTATTTCACCAAGATCTATGTTTACCGGAATGCGTAGCCATTTTCAGACTAAAACATTTCAGAAAGCAGTCTTAGTGAAGTACATGATAATTGTATAAATTTTGTTATTGTCATCGTCATTATCAGTATTATTATTATCATGAATAATAACAAAAATAATATTAATAAGTTTTGTTAGTATTTTTACTCTTTCTTCTCATTACTCATCTTGTTATTTTTATATTTGTTGTAGTAGATGTATACATCACCATACATACATGTATTTATGTGTATGTATATATATATTATATGTATGTGTATATATGTATATATATAAGTAGGTAGGCAGGTAGATAGATAGGTAGGTATATATACATATATGTACACTCTTGTATTTTATTTGTATTTTAAATATTTACTTGTATATTTATTTATCCTTATTAGAACTGTCAATATTGTTCGACTATTTCACGAAGTAAAATCTGGATCATTTGTTGCAATTCCTCCAGTGATTATTTGCCCTTATTTACACTAATAATTTTCATTTAAAAAACAAAAAGAAAAAGAGATAGTCAGTGAGACCGAGAGAGAAAGATTCAAAGATATAGAGAGGGGGAGGGAGACCGATAGAGAGGGAGATGACAATATCCAAATCAAGTGATATATCTAAAGAAAAGAAAATTAATTTTTCTGTCTCTATCACTCATCACAACTCGTTTTTGTTTTAATATTTTTATCGCCAAAACAACGATTTTTTTTTTATTTGATATTATTTTCTGAGAATTTTTCTTTTTTTTTTCACTCAATGTCTGTTTCGCTTCTTTGGCTTTGCTTCGTTTCATTTTATTTATGTTTTCTTCTTATTATTTTTACTATTATTATTATTTCTGTTTTGTATTTTATCAATCGAACTGATTTGCTGGCAAGTAAATAATCAGAAAATGTGCGGAAAGTTTCGGCAAAATTTTCAGTTCTTTATTCGTTTGCAATTTTCTATTGTATTAAATTTTATGCTGGCTGCTGTTCCTACTACTACTACTACTACTACTACTACTACTACTA
>NC_068985.1:89287712-89289973 GCF_001194135.2 Octopus bimaculoides
CTGCTGCTGCTGCTGCTGCTGCTGCTACTACTACTACTACTACTACTACTACTACTACTATTACTACTGCTACTGCTGCTGCTGCTGCTAATATCATGATAAATATTTTTTTTGAATTCCGTCATAGTCGTTGAAAGGATTACATGTTGAGTAGTGGGACTGATTTTATAGGCTTTCCATCTTTTTAAAATGATGGGACTTGTGTTATATCTGAAATTCATGCTATCGTCCTCGTCAGTCACCTCTAACACAACCAGAGTCACCTCTAGTATCTCCTTTCTCATCATAAGCATGATCCTTCTCATAATCGGTTTTGTCATCGCCATGTTCGTCGTCGTCATTGTCGTTGATCTTGCTATTGTTGTTCTTATTGTATTACTTCCGCCAAGGAAGTAGGTTATGTTTTCATCGGAGTTGGTTTGTCCGTCTGTGTGCAAAATAACTAAAAACAAATTGTGAACGGTATTTAAAGAAACTTGCAGGAAAAGTTGGTAATGGCACAAGAAACAGATGATGAAATTTTGGTAGTGATCCGGGAATCTTTATGGATTCTTGAAGGATTTTTCATTTGTTATATTTACTTTACGTGAAGTATTACAATGTTACCTTCTTTGATTATCTCCCTTCAAAATACGTTCTTCATTTCAACGTAACCTATGGTGACGTTGCTGTTTCCAAAGTTTATTTTGTTTCTCTATTAGTAATTTTACTCGCGTATCTATCTTAAAATGAGCTGCTTGGCGGAGGTCTACGGAGGATGACATGATAAGCCTTGACTATTGGGATCGACTCAAAAAGCTCAGGCTTTGCTCCTTCCACCGCCGATGTGGGTTCTATATCAGCTGTATGATGTGGAAAATATTCCATCAAGATTGTCCATCTTTAAAAATTGTCCGAGACTTAGCCGCCGTGCTATCGGTCCACTACAGAAAAGTTCATATCGTATCACAACACTATGACATGACTAATTAACCTCAATTGGCCCTGCTCTCTTGGACATCGTGCCAGACACACATAAAAGAGGAAATTTGCTGTGTTATTGCTTTTAATCCCGCCAAGGAGCTTATGTTTTTGCCGGCGTTGGTTTTGGAAATTGAGCGATTTTCAGCATGCTTGTATATAAGTGGAAATGTGCTGCTCGGCGGAGGTCTGCGCTCTCCGAGTGCTTTTCTAGTTGCAAGTATTATGTTCGGTTTGTCGTTTTTGTCCCTACGTCATATTTAACCACAATTTCTGTCTCGGTTCAGGAGCAAAACATACATTTTGTTGCCAAGATTTTTCGCGTTTCGTATATGTTTCCAGAGACATATTGATTTGAAATTTTGGTACGAGGCTAACAAATTCGAGGTGAACTGTGTCGATTACATTGACACACCCGCACAGCCAGTGCCCATTTTATCGATCCCTGAGAGGGGAAAGGAGAATTAAACCTCGGCAGAATTTGAACTCTCAACATAAAGAGGACGAAATACTGCTAACAGTTCTGACAGTTCATTAATTGCCGGAGAAATATTGCTGTCTGAATGAGATATATTATTGGCAAGGCAGCTACTTCCCCGTGAAGGTCATTCTTTTGTAACAGGTTCTCAAACTACCAATAATAATCGGCCATCACATACACTTCTAAACTTCTTAATGCTAGGTTTTGGAATTGTTATATAAATCTGAATCAGTTATAAAACATTAATTATATTATTTGCGTTTGACAGATATTTGTCTGCATCTTGTTTGTTGTTAACACAACGTTTCGGCTGTATCCTCCAACCTTCATCAGGTGTCTTGGGGAAATTTAGAACCTGGGTTCTCATATGTCACGGGCATATGGCGAAGTGGTTCAGAGCGCGGGTTACTAATCCCAAGATTCTGAGTTCGATGCCCGGCAGTAACATGAATAATAATAATAACAATAATAATAATAATTATAATAATAATAATAAAAATAATAACAATAATAATAATAATAATAATAATAATAATAATAATAATAATAATAATAATAATAATAATAATCACAAAACACGAGCAAAACAAAAAACTGTTTTCAGTATTTAAGGAAGCTGACAAATACAAACAAGAAATCAATCTACCTAACACATACGAAGAAGAAGAAGAAGAAGAAACAACAAAAGCTATAAAACAAATGAAATCCAAACTAAAACTAGAACAGCAACGGACCATGATAAAACGATGGCAAGAAAAGCCCCTACATGGTAAATACTGGGCTAAACTAAATGCGAAAGAAATAGACAGAGAAAAATCCC
>NC_068985.1:89292331-89293220 GCF_001194135.2 Octopus bimaculoides
CACAGAGCTGCGCTCGGTAGTGAAGTGAAAGCACGTTATAAAAATAAAACTACTGAATAATAATAATAATAATAATAATAATAATAATAATAATAATAATAATAATAATAATAATGATAATAATAATAATAATAATAATAATTATTATTATTATTATTATTATTATTATTATTATTATTATTAGCAATATTTGAATTAAGTTGTAGTCTGTCGGCTATATGAAACCACAACTTATGAAAATTGGATGTTTGTAATGATGTTGATTATGACTATATAATGCTAACACTCAATAGCTTCATATTGCAATGTAAGCTATTCAATAATACTTCGTATCGATAATCCATCTCTAGTTTTACGCTAGACTGACGCGCTCTGCTTCATTGTTGATATATCTGATTAAATATAGATAAATTCTCTTTATTTGTTTTACTGGGTTCTTTGTCTCAGATTAATTTAGCAGAGAACAGCTGATGGTTTTTTGGACAAACAGGATTTATTGGAGAAACGTTCTATATATTCTTGTTTTTTTAATTTCTTCAGTCTTGTTCAGAGAAATTGAAGTCTATTACATGGTATGTAATGTAATTGCAGTGTATACAAAAAACAAAACAATCAGACAAGTAATTCTTGATGAAATGGCATTTTCCTTAGCATCGTAAACCATGTATATTAATAGTATTCTATGCATATGAATTTTAATAAACTTTTCTTCTCCATTTTAATAAAAAGAATGTTTTAAGTATTAATATATCCGCTAATACGCAATTTTCCTTCCATTGTTTACTAATGTATTTGTATGTGTGTGTGAGTGGAAATATGGGCATGTATCGTGCTGTCTGTCACAGGCATATGCAGAACATCTATGACTGTGCTTGCTAGATATATATAT
>NC_068985.1:89293230-89293736 GCF_001194135.2 Octopus bimaculoides
GCACACACACATATATATATATATATAATTCGATTAGAAGATATGTTAGCCTCATGAAAGGATGTTGTCATTCAAGGAAATATTGGTTCAGTAGATACTATTTTGGGTGGGATTTGATTTCCTTAGAATAATAGGTATGCATAAAATAATATCCATATTTTTTGCCTTTGAAGATATTATGCTCAGAAATATGAACTTAATATTTAATTAAATCACTGAATATAATTGAAACAGCTGTAAGAGATAATGTTCAATCTGTTGCAGATAATAAACTCTTATTAACTCCACAATCTCCATTTCCTTTTGACTTTTTAAATTTTTACTCGTTCCTTTTTATTTTCACACACAAGGAATACCTAAGACTAGAATTGGAAGCATACCATAAGAATACCACCGGCTATTTGGGAATTCTAAGGGTGAACGAGCTCTATTTGCACACTTATACGTTCTTAACACAACACACCTCAACTATATATATATATATATATATATATATATATATATAT
>NC_068985.1:89294179-89299203 GCF_001194135.2 Octopus bimaculoides
TATATATATATATATATATATATATATATATATGACAGTTGAAACTTGAAAGTAATAAATATGTTTAAATGAACTTATATAGAAATTATTTAGTATACATTGACTCTTCTGATAAAATTTTTTCCAAATCTACTGTTTACCATTCACCAGGAGTGTTATTGATATCACACATTTTGTTGCGTCCTAATATGTCTACACCTCCATCAAATTATTTTGCTGATTAATTTTGCAAACTTTCCTTCGAGAATAATAACATTAATGTCACGTGAGATGAATTGTTAGTTGAAGCTTTTTGAATGATGCAGAGATTTGTTACATTATTTTAAATGAAAACCAATGATGAATTCATTCAGTTTAGGAAAATCTATAATTGTAAAATATATTGTATGGTTTCTTCTCAGTGCTATATTCTTTAGAATGAGAGGATGATAATGTTTCAATTTCAGAATTAGTATGAAAAAGAAAACTATGGTAGATATCTTTTATATATTCGTTTTTTATGCTATAAATCTATCTCTGCTTACATCCATAGACGATAACACAAGGGAATATTCAATGATCTCGTAAAATGGTTTTGGGAAACTGATCAGTGGCCATCCATGAGATGATTCTCAACGCGACAAGGTTCGCTTACTTGAAGTGTATCCGAGGAGGGTGCCAAGAAATATTAGAGAAGTGCATAAGCGCAATTTTGTGGAGGTTTGTGAAAGCGTACTCAACAGCTACACCCGTGAAGGTGAAACCGTTTTGCAGAGATTAGTCTCAGGAGATATGACGGCAGTTCAGCACTTTGAACTAGAATGCAAAAGGTGGACTAAGGAATGGAAAAACTCGGAATCGACAGCGAAACTTAAATTAAAGTCTCAAGCTTTCGCACAAAAAAGTAATGCTGACTATTTTCGGGGGCACTGATTGACCTGTATTGGAAAATTACTTGGAAAGAGCGTGTAGCGTCACCAGTGTAGTCTACAGAGAAATATTTGCCAACAAACTGATACCACAGTTCTATATTTAAAAGATGAGGAATTATGTACATTGTTGACATTATTTACATTTGACGGATATTTGTCCTCATCTTGTTTGATGTTAACATAACGTTTAGGCTGATATACCCTCCAGCCTTCATCAGGTGTCTTGGGGAAATGTCATTATTATTATTATTATATTATTATTATTATTATTATTATTATTATTATTATTATTATTATTATTATTATGATTATTATTATTATTATTACTATTATTATTATATGAGAACCCGGGTTAGAAATTTCCCCAAGACACCTGATGAAGGCTGGAGGTTACATCAGCCAAAACGTTGTGTTAACAACAAAAAAGATGAGAACAAATATCTGACAAATGTAAATAATGTAAATAATAAACTGTAACCAGTAATTTCACACAAACGACGAAATATTTTGCCAAAGCAAATGTTATTTTTGCACCAAATTGCCGACCTGCTTGCAGCCGCACATCCCGAAGGCTGCTTTGAGAAACTGGGATTAGAATTACAAGAATATCCTGCATACAAACCATATCTCATTCCACTATTAATGTCTTCGATCTCTCAAATATGAATGATGAGGTCGTCAATTTGCTGCCGACGAGGAAGTGCAGGAAGTGGTGCATGAATAGTTGTGACACCAACTGTACAACTTCTCATTTGGAACATGCAAATTTTTAAACTGCTGCAAGAATTGCATCAAAAAGCAAGTCTATGTAAAAATAGATGATGGAATAGTTCAACTCCTGCTTTGTTCTAATGAATTACCGAAAAGACGAGATGTGTGCGTGTGTGTCTGTGTATGTGTGTGTGTGTCTGTGTATGTGTGTGTGTGTAATAATGCCTACAAGAAATGCATTCTGAATTAAAGCGTGAGGATTTCAACTAATTTCGTAGACGTACATTTCAATATTCAAAGAACTGATCTGAGGTGTGTGTTGAGAAAAAAAAATGCCACGTGCATTCTGTGCGATTCTGGCCAATTGAATAATGGCTGAGAAGACAGTTAAATACATTTTAGTTTATTTCAGAGGATCTTTGTCACTGACTAAATTGGAGTCATGCTAAGAAATATCTTCACAACTCCTACAAATTTAAAAATTTGATTGAATGTCAATAACGGTTCTTCCAGGATGTAACACAGATATTTTGCTGCTTACAGAAATGTTAACAATGACGACTTATTTCATCGGTCAAATTAAACGAGAAATATTTCCGATGGCTTCAATTCTAATTCTTCAAAGTAACTTATGATTCGTTTTGCTAATAAATTTGTTTCTTTCGTTATTCAACTAAAATTTTCCTCTACGGAAATGCCAATGACAGAATGTTTCTCAACTTTCATAAATCAGACATTTTGTTCAATATCTGTGTAAAAGAATGTTTACCTTATATAAATGTGTTGCACTTCTTTCACAATGGCTGGGTGATATTTGATAGTGGTACTGTCACTATTGGCACAAGTGTCACATGTCCATATTTCTCTGATAAGTTATTGAGCTCTCTTGCCTCTATGCTAAGCTCTCTGGCAAACTAAATGCGCGATCCATGTTGTAACTGTCATTTCCTATCGTTAATGCACTACCAACGTCCTGAACATCATAAATTATATTCCTGCATTCAAGGAAGTCAGTAACTTCTGCAATTTATTCAGTGTCGGTTATCCCTATTAATGAAATGTTAGCAATTGAATGTATTTATCGTAATTCTGCGTGAGATACAAATATATTTATCCTTTCATTTTCCTATCGTGGTTGCTATATTGATTTACTCAACAGAAATAAATCAAGGGTCCGTTAAACTAAGTCGTCAACTTCCGAAGTAAAATGTGTTTCTCGAGGCAATCATATATGTGTGATCAAATGGCTTAACAACAACAGATCGACAAACTCATGGGGGGGGGGCTTCTAAGGGGTGACTAGACCTGCATGAAATAACAGGAACATGATTTTCGAATCGCTCTCTTTGATTTTATACTGTGCTGATAAAATTCCTTTGGTGTGTCTCTATGGTAAGAAGCTTAATTCCAACCACCCGGCACCAGGTTCAGTGTAACTGCGTGAAACTTGGAAAAGTGTCGTCTATTATAGCGTCAGAACTTCCGGAACTTTTCATAGTTGGATCTAGTTGTCAGAAACTGAAAAAACCCGCAGTAAACACATATACACTTACATATGTATATGTGTGTGTATGTGCATGTGTGTGTGTATACTAGATTAAAAGCCGCCCTATCAAGAGACTTTTGAGCTTGCTCCGGTGGAGGACACTGAATTGGGCCTTCAGTCCATTGATTACACTTCATGCATTAAGTACATATTAAATTTTATTAAACTTGACCAACATTTTTCAACCAATGAACAATTCTCTTCAAAACAATAATATAATATGTCAACTTGGAACTTATTTCAATGCTTCATGATACACAAGACATTTTGTGTTCTCATTCGGGGGTCAGTACAATTGTTACTGCCTAACCTCTTTCTTTCTTTCTTTCTTTCTTTCTTTCTTTCTTTCTTTCTTTTTTTCTTTCTTTCTTTCTTTCTTTCTTTCTTTCTTTCTTTCTTTCTTTCTTTCTTTCTTTCTTTCTTTCTATCTGTCTCTCTCTGTCTCTCTCTGTCTCTCTCTCTTTCTGTTGATTATTTCAATCATCACCATCACCAGTACCACAACCATTGCCATCGCCACTGCCATACACACACTATTCAGATTTCTGAAGCCACGACCATCAACACCTTTGACCTCGCCGCCTTCCCCTAGAGCGCCATTACCACTGTCATTCATTATATACTATCACCGTCATGCTTGACCGCCTCAGCTACCACCACCACCACCATCACCAACATCATCATTGTAACCTCTGCCTATATCACAACTACATCTCATACTATTACTATCACCTTATTACCGTCTCAACTGTCAATTTACTACCGCCCTCATCGTCTCTATGCCTACAATTACTCTCACCGCAGTAAGAGTAAGAGGGAATAGTGAGAGGGGGGGGATGTGAGGCAGGTTGACACACAGAAATTCGTTTTGACATTCATCATCATCATCGTCGTCATCATCATCATCATCATCATCATCATCATCATCATCATCATCATCATCATCATCATTATCATAATCGTTATTGTTGTTGTAGTTATTATATACACAGCGTGTTTCCAAAAAATTGATGTCATTTGAGACGTAAATATCACAGAAACTACATAGTGAAACCAAATGAAACTAAACATGCTTAATGTTGAGCGACATAAGACTGTTTTCTCCAACTTTTCATGAGAAATTCATAGGTATGTGGATTCCATGAACGATTTCACAAATGTTCAATATGCGTACCACTTGAAACATGGCACACTTCAAGTCGGTAGTCCAGCTCCTCCCAAACACGCTGCAGCATGTCTTGGGTAACAGTGTCCAGCGCAGGAGTGATTCTCTTCTCGAGTTCCTCTAGCATTGCAGGAAGAGTGGGGATAAAGACCAGGCCCTTTACATAGCTCCATGTTTGCGCTTCCGATTATTAATTACTGTTATACCCTGAACGAACTGCTGCTTGTAAGGTTTCATTAGTAAGCGTTTCCTCAGGACGTGCCAAACTGTCGTTGGAGGAACCTGAGTTTCCAGACTTATTCTTCTTATGGACTTCTTGGGGCTTCAAAAGAGTTTTTTGTCGAACCCGCTCCACAGTCTCTTTCGATATTAGTGGTCGGCCAAATTCTTTTGACCTGTACAGAGAGCCTTCATCATCGAATTTTTGTGCCATGTCCAAATCTGCATTACCATTCATGACTTTTTAGAGAATCCTTTCACAAATGTATGCTGCACAGTCTTGTTTGACTATGGTCGAGCATACTCCAACACACACAACACCTTTTCTCTTCCAGTGAATGCAGTTTCTATATATGAAATTATAAACATATCAAATTTTTTGAAATGCCCTGTATATATGTGTGTGTTTGTGCGCGCGTGTACACGCGTGAGCGGTTGCATGTGTGCGTGTGTGTGTGTTTATACATTTGTA
>NC_068985.1:89299451-89300513 GCF_001194135.2 Octopus bimaculoides
TATATATATATATATTTTTATATATATGCATTCGTGCATACATATGGGTGCTATTTGTTGTCTACGTTTGTTCAACCACCACCACCGCCACCACCTCTCGAAGAGTTCATGTCCATTTAATATAGAGCTTCGGCAACGAAAACGCATCGAGAAATTATTGAAGGAAAGAAAAATACTAACCCTAACCCTAACCCTAAGTTCACCATTCTTTGCTTGCTAATAGAAACAACTATTGGTATGATTGTGCCGAAAATTTGTATGTAAACACGGTTCATCCAATATGTAAAACGGTGGTAGAGCCGTCTCGGCGAATTCATTGTGACAATAATTTAAACATAATAACGTGTTGGGAAAAAGAAAGAGAGTAGGAATAAGAGAGATACGTATCGAAAGAGACAAGGCGGGACGTCGACATTGTAAGAGAGAGAGAAAGAGGAGGAATAGAGAAGGAGAGAGAGAGAGAGAGAGAGACAGAGAGAGAGAGACAGATATTAAGTGGTGGTGCTATTAACCTACAATATTTTCTTAGTATTACAATTTTTTAAAATGTGGTTTTTGTGGGTTGAATGAGATTGAAACATAAAGGAGAATGAAGTGTGTGGGAGACATTAAAGAATCAGAGCAAAGGAAGTGTTCAATAAATACACACTTGCCCATTACGATTTATTCCTTGCACAAACTATGAGAATGTATAAAAATTATACACGTACATTACGAAAGACGTTATATATAAAAAATTAGAATGCAGAGAAAGACATTCACTAAAAGAACAGAACCTCAGGACTTGGTTTAAAGAATTTCTTTGTGAGGGAAATGCTTATATTGCATTGAATATTAATAGGTAACAATTAGTTTTCCGAGATACATTGAATGATTATGCAAAATATAACAAATTTGCTATGACTGTTTTTCAGGAAGAAAGACAAGTCTAGACTATCAACTTCCGATACTTAGAGAAATCTATTGTTTATGAGATAATACATACATATAAATATACATCGAAGTATATATATATATATATACATACATACATATATATATATATATATATATATATATATA
>NC_068985.1:89300596-89304326 GCF_001194135.2 Octopus bimaculoides
TATATATATGGTTCTTCCTTATATACAATCTTTGGTTTCCTTTTACAGGAACAATGGGATACTACAGGTTTTACTCAACCAATAAATGAACACAGATGAATTTTGATTTCTGTTTAGTTAGACAGGTAGAAAACTATCGGGTGCTTTTGTAATTCCAAGCGAATTATTTCAATCACGACCAGATATATCTATCGTAACTAAGGTCAGATTTTCAGATCTGAAGAATATCATTTTAGCGTTTTCCCAAAGTGTTGAGTCACGATGTATACAAGCGTGGATCACAAAGTTTCTTACACGAAAGCTAGACGTTTCTTAAACTAATATGGCTCTGACGAAATACATCAGATGCAAGCAGATGCGAGAAATCAGCCTTGCTTACGTGTGTTGGGACACTGAACATTTAGGAGAATAGAATTGATATCGTAGAGAATGAAAAACCATCAGCGATAATGACGCGTCATTAAGAATTTGTGAAAGGTTTATCTTTTGGATGCAACACAAGAATTTTATATGGTTAACTCCTTCCTTTGAGACCGCAAACACCAAACGTGGAAGTTATTATCAGTCGTTCTGGTAGTACACTTTTAAGTGCTCAAAACTAAAACTTTTTTTTATTAGAAGCTTATTTCAGGTGTTTAATTAAAGTTTATGTGGCGGTAAGAACAAATAAGAACAAAAATATCTCTAAGATAATGTATCGATAGTGTATTTGTGACTTTGTACCATAGAGGCTTTCTATTTTCCATTATAACTGCATTTTTGAATTTATGTTTGGTAGTATGGAAACAACATTGAGAAGTTATACAACGGAATGTTGTGTTAGATGTTGTAAAGATGAAAGTGAAATAATTATTAATATATGGTAAATGTTTTATGTGAAGGAGGAAATTCTTTGGGAATTTAGGTATACTTAGCGGTTATACTAAAGAAAATTTAGTGTAGGCAAAATATTCACATTACGACAGAGCAAGAAAACCACGGTATTTAAAGCAGATGACAGATATATTGAAATAACTTATCTAAGAATGTTGTATATTGTCAAAAGAATTAGCAGTGCTATTTAAATATTGCAACAGCATTATATTGGTTCAAGATCTCAAGTGCCAGAAACAACTGGTGATGGATATACGAGAGAAGCCCGTCAGTAGATTTCACTTACCTGAGATCTTATTGTCATTTTACAATTAAAAACAGCATATAAATTTCAGTTACATAACGATAAGTTATCACAGTAGATAATATATCGATATTTGGTAGTAGACTTTTCTGAGGATATTTCGCAATGAATATTGCTCCTAAATATTTCTAAAGACTCTTTAGGTGAGAAATTGCATTTTAATTTTATTCTCTTTTACATATGTATTTAGGTTTAGGTACCAGAGAGAAATGTCTTATAAAGAATAAACATTCTGTAAGAGACAAATAAATTCTTCCAGTGAAATATGTTTTGCTATATTGAGATATAATTGTTATATTTGAGTCAGACTAATAATTGTATCTAAATAATGCTTTAAAATAAATGTAAAACCGACAGAAAAAAACTCAGCCCTCATCGATGCTACAGAAAATGCTGTTTAACTGCGAAACATGAAAGATGAAAAGAGTAACAATTAACGAGTGGCTGATAAGATCCGATTTATGGGTGAAACGTTGAATATGTCTGAAATATTAAAGAACATAATTTCATTTTTTAATATTCTCCTGACGACGTCGTTATATGCAACCGTTCAAAGGCAAAACATTTGCCTCAGTTACATTAGGGTCCATTTATTCGACTGCAAAAACTTCCAGAAAACTGAATCTCGAGCTGGAAATATAAAAAAAAAAATCTTTGCTGTTTAAACAGAAACGTGAAACTATTCATTTTGCACAGGTAAAGAAAGTAGCTCGTTGTAATTAAGATACGTATTTGATTTAATAAAAAAAATTCTGCTCCATACCAGCGGATTTAGAGGATACTTATGAATTTGTGTCACTTCGTATTTTCTTTTATTCATTTATTCGTTTCAATCATTTGACTAAGGCCGTGCTGGAGCACCACCGTTAGTCGAGCAAATCGACCCCAGTATTTATATATATATATATGACGGGATTCTTTCAGTTTCCGTCTACCAAATCCACTCAAAAGCCTTTGGTCGGCCCGAGGCTATAGTAGAAGACACTTGCCCACGGTACCACGCAGTGTGACTGAACCCGGAACCATTTGGTTAGTAAGCAAGCTACTCACCACACAGCTACTCCTGCACCTATATTTATTTATTTGTTAGTTTTATTTTCTTTTTTGCGTTTTCAAATGGAATTCCTCGATACCCTGCACTTAAATATACAACTCGATTGCAGCGACGCGAATATCTTTCCTATTCATGGGGCTGAAATTAGTCGGAGAAACTCAACTCAGAACGCAAAGAGCCAATGCAGAGTTACTTACCTTCTGAGGGTCTAACTGTTGAATATCTCATCTCTGATACTCCAATGATTAAACACATTCAAATATTTCGATGAGCATTTTATATACTGACTCCGCCAAAACTAAGACTGAAAGTTTAACTCACTGGAATTTGAAAGTAGTTCTTAGGTATCAAGAATAAATAACGGAGAATAATTTCTTTTCTTTTTTATTTGCCTTTCTGTTCTTAAGACTTCATCAATTTCCCACCTCTGATAAATCACGACTTACCTACTGTTCTTTTATCTTGTGGTGTTCAATAATTCTGACAGGAAATACAAGTTCCTTCGACATACCACAACATATTCTTTCCATTTACACTATACATTCGTTTCACAGTAGTTTTGATTCTAGGCGAGACTGGCGGAGATCGTGTCCAAAGCAGATGCCAACGCCTTCGCTAAGGACACACGATCAAACATAACCTCAGCCCAGAGACTGGTCTTTTAAACATTCAGTAAGAGATATCACACGAAGATTTCCGGTGAGACATGTCGATTGAGACTCCATGCTGCAACACTAAACGCAATAAAATTCTTACACTTCTAAGGAAAATTTTCATTATTTAAATCAAAGATTTCATTTGCTTTTAGTCGCATTTGAAACTTCACTAAGTTTAAACCTAATTTATAACGAAGTAAATGTTGAGAAATACATTTCCCTGTCTTACGAATCAGTGGAATACCTATTTTCCTTTGCTCAATGTGAAGGTTAGATTTTCTATTACAGTACACTTGCTATTGTCATGTGTCTAAAGAAGACATAGTCTGAAATACAAACACGATTAAATTAGTTATTTAAATATTTCATCAAAGATACTTTTTAATTATTAATCATAAAATAAATAATTATTAATTAACTGATTATGAAAAGTGTTTATAATAAAACAATAAAATTAAATCGAAAATATATGCATCAAAATCAAACGAAACCATACTATTAAATGGTTCAATTAATATGCTAATATACATATTTACAGATCAGGACAATGTGAGTCATAACATTGGTATTTTGGTTAATAATTATTTTATGTTCGTTGGCAACAACGACACATGTGATCGCTTTAGAGCGAGAGTTAAATACATACAAGTCCAACAAACGAAAGCAAGTACAAGGCAACGTGCGAATAATTGTTGTTGCAAACATTAATGTTTGCGTTATTCCCCCACCATAGTTTGACACCGATGTTGGTGTGTTTACGTCAACATAACTTTGCGATCAAATACATGCAACAAGTAAACGCTTATATAAATATATATATATATATATATATATATATATATA
>NC_068985.1:89304403-89305473 GCF_001194135.2 Octopus bimaculoides
TGTGTGTGTGTGGGTGTGTGTGTGTGTGTGTGTGTGTGTGTGTGTGTGTGTGCTCGAAACGTAAAATACTTTCTCACCTTCCCGAGCGCTAAACTAATACATTTGTTTGATGATTACACACACGACTTCGTCTTTTGCTTGCTTTATTTTTGTAAATTCCAACTATATATATATATATAAATATATAAATATATATATACATACTCTTGTCATGATTTTCATCCTCATATTCTTTTGTGAATTAGTAAATGTGTGTGTGCTTGTGTTTGTATCATGCAAGACCCAGTAAACCCGAGGATTGAAGCATTTCATTTCGGCATATTCTCTCCAGAAATCTTGTATTTTAATATTAGAGAGAAGCAGATTATGTCAATGAATATTTTGTCCAACACTGTAGGAATTTAACAGATATAAACAATTTATTATTCAACTCCATGTTCAACGTGTGGGTCATATAAAATAGCGTCAGAATGTGAAAGGAAATTAAGTTTCCATGGCTTCTCTACCTAGATACCAGGATGAGGATCCTCAACGGATTCCAATTATTTTTCATGGATGTACGACTTGAATGATATTCTAGTATTTTCTATTAACCTCCTCATTTTCCCATTTCCTGTCATATAACAGGCTTCAATCTGTTTGTGTTTTACAATATAATGATGTTATATTGAATATGATGACACTTCTCACTGACTGTGGTTTCTTCATACAACACCATAAATATTTTCGCTCTGAGGTATAACTGCAGAGTGAAAGCGAAATAGTTACATCTATATAGGTAGTTACCGGAAAATGAAGAATGTTATAAAATATATATTACATAACAGTCAACATTTGATACAACTCCATGCGAAATTGAAATGTTTCTATCAATGCATATACACTCGACACAAACACACACACACACACAAATGCTCGCGACACAGACATAAACAATGATACACATATATATGCATATATATATATATGTGTGTGTGTGTGTGTGTGTATGTGTGTGTGTGTGTGTGTGTGTGTGTAGAAGTATGCATACATATGTATATATATATATACATATACATATACATATTGAT
>NC_068985.1:89305835-89306799 GCF_001194135.2 Octopus bimaculoides
TATATATATATATATATATATATATGCATATATAGGTACAGAACGTCACAAAACAAACAACATGAAATACGGAGAGAAACTTGGGTATCCGAACAACGAACGAAACAAATTGGAAACAAGACACATAACATAAAGAACGACCCTTCATCGATTGTCGGCTGCCCATCTACTCCGCTTCAAATATACATATGTGTGTTTAAATATGAAAGCGTATACGAAGTCTCCTCAATATATATCTTGAATGCTGCCATAATAGCGAAAGTAAAACAGGCAAAGTAAAACCGCTTCGAAACGATTGACCATGTACTCCGCTGTTAATGCACTGTCAGTTTTAACGTTCTATCTCACTTCCACTCTCTACAGCAGTGCTTGGAAAGAATGTGTGTGGCGTGTGATTGTCACAGAGAAAGGTGTCATGGTAATACTTGCACAAAGGCCTGCGCAAAGTTACAGAAAGCGTACGGAAAGGAACGTACCAGCTGCACACAAGTATATGAGTTGTTCAGACGTTTCCAAGATGGCCGGACAATGTTGATATTGATGAATGTTCTGGGAGAATCGCAGCCAGCAGAACTAAGGAAAACATCGCAGATGTGCGTGTAGCTGTGAGTGGAAATCGGCGAATCAACGTCCATGAGTTATCAGTGTCTATGCAGATTACTTACGGTTCAGTCGATTGTCACCGAATATTTGGGTATGAGACGCATGTCTGTCAAATTTGTGCCAAATCTGCTTTCAGCTACTGCAGAAACGAGTTATCTATGTGCGAGCAGAAACGAGGTATCTAGCAGAGGAGGCGTCCAGTACAGAAGGGAAGCAGACGTATCCTGAAATCATACTGGCCTGCTTCCCGCTCCCCCCCCCCACCGCTGTGATGCTCGAAATATACCGGATGCAGCTTGTCCGCTTGAAGTTAATAAATCGCAGTGTATATATATATATATATATATATATATATATATAT
>NC_068985.1:89307130-89312546 GCF_001194135.2 Octopus bimaculoides
ATATATATATATATATATATATATATATATATATACACATACATATATATATGTATGCATGTATATGTATATATAAATGTATTCATATATATACATACATTTGTAAAGCATATGTTTGTACGTACGCGTGTTTTCCTCTATTATTCAGTAATAAAACATTAGATAAGTTAAGAAAGTAAAGATACTATTAATATTAATATAAAGCAAACGCACACACACAAGGAAAAGCCAGTGAAAAATTGCTACCAAGCGTTTTCTGAACACAATATTATATTTATTTCGCCATTTTTCAAGTTGGTAATGTCAACATAGATGGTCGGGAATTGCTTCGTTGATATTTCTAGTTTGAAAAACGGCGAAATAAACACAATTTTCTGGAGAAAAAACCCTAGGTAACTAAATTACACGAATTTGTGTGTGTGTGTGTACGCGCGCATTTGCATGTGTGTGTCGCATCATTATACATAATAATTTATACGCATATATGCATTTGTCTGCTTCTGGTTTCAATGACTTAAATTCTTCCTCTAAGCTGTAAGATGGATAATGAAAACAATGTTACATTTAGAAATTGAGGAAAGTCTTGCATTCTCTTTAAGTTCTATTGTGAGATTGTATTTGTAATGTGTGATTTGCGTAATTTCTTTTTCTGAAAACCTTAGATTATACAGATATTCTCTGTGGCATGTATATATTCATGTATATATGTATATACGCATGTATGAATGTCTGTATATTATTCTGCGTATGAACACTTTTCTCTCTTTCAGTTTCTTTTCCCCCCTCTTCATTTTCCCTCTTTTCACTCCACTTCATATCACCAAGCGCCATCGCATACTTTTGCCTTTACCTCTCATGCAAATTTCTCTTTTCTTCCCTCTTACCTTCGTCTTTCTACCTTCTCACAAGATTGCTCAAAATCTTTTTCCTTATTCTACTCTTCATTCTCAAATGCACGCGCAGTATTTTGTTTTCTTCCATTACAATCCACGCTTTTTCTATTCACCAGTTGAATTAAACTTCCTCTTCACTTCTGCACAAATCCACTTCATTGTCTCTAACGCACGTGAGCGTCCCTTTTATCTTACATCTTACCATACGGTTCCAATCGTTCTTCACCCTCTTTTTTTCTATTCGATTCCTATCTTTCTTCATCAAATCTCTCCGTTTTTCTGCCTGTCTGCCAATCTCTCTCTATCTCTATCTCTTTCGCTGTCTGTCTATCTGTCTGTCTCTCTCTCTCCCTCTCTCTCTCTCTCTCTCTCTCTCTCTCTCTGTTTCTCTCTCCTTCTCCCGTCTTATCTGTGTCTCCTCCTCGTTATAACTCCCTCCTTCATCAGTTTTGCATACATTAGAATATTCTGTTCCTAATTGTTACTCATTATTTCTGTTCGTCTTTTTCACGTTGCTTTTCTTTCCCTTTCATACGTAATTTCTTATTGTGGAGAATTTCCTGTAAAAAAGAAATACATTGCTTCGAACTATTCTAAACACGCCCTTAATAAAAGTCAAAACTCCGGATTCCAAACAAACTGGTAAAGGCCTGAATCAACAGACGCAAAAACTGAACATTGACGTATTGAATAAACTCGTGTGACATGAAAAGAGAGAAATTGCATTTCCAAGTTAAAGTAAGAAATTTTGCCTTGCAAATATATTATTTTATTTTAAATTTATTTTTAATGATGGATTCAAGAAAGAAGAACATATTCCACTAAATATTTCACGAAATGTCAGGAGCGAATTAGTATTGAAATTTCCACCAGATAGGTTGTGGAATAAAATGTACATTCTTACATTCGACTGGTCTCGATCTATTACACTGCGCCCTGGGTCTCTGCATATTATGTTTGGTTTTGCTAAATCAGGAGATTGTTATGAGAATTCTGTGGAATATACATACATACGTACATAACATATATCTATGTATATGTATATATAAGAAATGTTATATTTTTTTAGATCTAGTGTCTTATCGCCTCCATATTTGTTCACATCGGTTGTTGGAAAATTTTGAATTGACTCTGCTGTGACTCATTATATCAATTAACGTAGCTGTTACACAAATAGATTGGGACACAATACTTAATAGCCTGATATTCAGTACTACATCTGTTACTTCCCAGTAAAGCCTTTGTGTCAGTACGACAGCATTCCTAGATATTGTGTAAATGTTATGCTTATAAACTAAAGATTTTATTAGCTGTTAAGTAGAATTAATTTACTGGTAGGGAGCCTGTGCAAAGGGATTACAAACGTGACTACATACCTCAAATATTACATGTAACTCCTTTGTTGCCAAGACTCTCCGTTATTATACCTCGTTGGTAGCAATGAACCTCCAATTATTTCTCTTTTCATCACAGTCCTTGCAAATTACATCTTCTGATCACATCGACACTACTTTTCTACTGCACAGTTTTAATTCTTCTCTGTGCTCATGCTACATACCCAACCCGGGAGGCGGGCAGAATATTTACCAAAGAACTTCAGATGATTGACTCCTAAGACACTATACTTCAGACGTTGCTACACACTGACCTCTACTTTTAATGTTGTTTCTGTCCTGTACTGCCTATTGACAACTGATGCTGTTTGTTTACATCGTTGTAACTTAGTGGTTTGGCAAAAGTTACCGTTAGAATAAGTACAAATCTTAAGAGAAATAAATACTGAGGCGATTCATTCGACCAAAATACTTCAAGGTGGTGCCGTAACATGGCTGCAGTCTGGTGAATGGAACAAGTAGATTACTAAAAATATATCCGTGCTTGTGTATATGTTTATACATATAGCACTATTCATTACTGCATACTTGTATGAATGTGTGTGTGTGAGAGGGAGAGAGGGAGAGAGGGACAGAGGGACAGAGGGAGAGAGTATGTGTGTCTGTGTGTCTGTGTGTCTGTATATTGGGTGTAGTACAAAATCAATTAAACTGAGTTGCAAGGTTTCAATGTTTTGTATCTTAGCATACGAATAGTCATTCATTTCACCAAGAAATATGTTAATTACTTTGCAGCTTTGCAATAGGAATGCGATGTCATATATATGTTATAGATTTTCAAGTTGATATAAATCTTTTTTGTGTGAGATCAGCCCTTTATTATCATTAATATGCGTATAAATTTGAAATATGGAAATGACATGCATTTTTTTCTCAAAATAATTTATATATCATATATATTTTCTTTTTATTGCATTTCATATTCCAATCATTTCAAGCATATACGATATAACGGTTTTCAGATAATGTATGATAATGATGATGAAGATGACGACGACGACGACGACGACGATGGTGATGTTTATTGTATTTTTTCACGTATTTTCCAATATATCATTATTCATGAAATTGTGAATTCTATAGGGCATTCTAAAACAAAAGTATTTTCAATCGTTATACAATTTTCATATATTCTTCGTTTTAATTTGTATTTCATATAATTTTAATTAATTTCCTCATATATACTTTTATAGAGCGCTGCAATCCTATCTCACGCATCTCGTTTATTTATTATTTCCTGGAGCCTGAAAGTAATTTTAATTTTCTTTAGTTATATTTCAGCAATTAATAATGAAAATTTAAAATTTGTTTTTCACTGTAGGGAGCAGAAAACACATGAAGATAATTATGCTAAAATCTGAAGAGTCAGTTAGAAACTGAGCTACCTTCTATAAAAAGAAATAAACTTATATCTATATTGGAAATGTTTACGAATTTTGTTTCGAACAAAACTATGATTAGGCATAGGTGGGCTCCTTTACCCGTACAGTATTGTTTTGGTGAGGCAACTAACAATCGAGCTGGAAACCATATAAAGAAGACATCATTTACGTTATTTACATTTGACGGATATTTGTCCTCACCTTGCTTTTGTTAACACAACGTTTCGGATGATATATCCTCCAGCCTTCATCAGGCGTCTTGAGGAAATTTCGAACCTGGGTTCTCATTCCTAAGGTATTTTTCGATGTTATTAATTATTATTATTATTATTATTATTATTCAGATCACTGCTTGGAATCGAACTCGGAATCTTGGTGTTAGCAGTCCCGAGATTCCGTGTTTGATTCCAGGCAGTGACGTGAATAAATTAATTTCGATAATGATGATGATGATGATGATGATAATAATAATAATAATAATAATAATAATAATAATAATAATAATAATAATAATAATAATAATAATAATAATAATAATAATAATAATAATAATAACAACATCGAAAAATACCTTAGGAATGAGAACACAGGTTCGAAATTTCCCCAAGACACCTGGTGAAGACTGGAGGATATATCAGTCGAAACGTTGTGTTAACAACAAGCAAGATGAGGACAAATATCCGTCAAAGGTAAATAATGTAAATAATGTACATGATTCCTCATCTCTTAACCCTAGAACTGTATGGCCAGTAGTATACATTACTTAATTCATTCAACAGTAGGTTTACAGAAGTGCTTCTGCATTCATTTATTGAATATATACAATGCCATGTGAAGCATTCTCAACTCTCTTATACAAACATGCATGCAAACAAACACATACATACACACACACCTATATTTTCACTACGGCCTAATGACTGTTCGGAAACTTCTCACTCGTGCTCTTCCCTATGTTCGTAGGAAGACAGTCGGACAATTCTTTCACCACCTACTCAAGCTTCATGTTGCAGGTTGAACGGCTGGTGTCTTACCACTTCCTACACATCGTTGGGTATAGCAACGAGCTGAATCATGTTGCTACAAATATGGACATCCTATAGGAATTCTCTACAGCAATGGTTTAACGTCAGTCCAGAGCAGCTTCATATAACTGCCTCTATTTTGCATATACTACAAACACAAACACGCACAATATGTTAAGTGGCTACAATAAAGGACTAGGAATGCAATGTGGTATAGGCAAAGAATCGCCTTTCGAATCTGGCGAGGTATCCTTTATGCCACTGATGTGTAAGCAGTGAATCTGTGACAGACGTAAAACTGCTGAAATGCGAGTTTCGTTCTCTTCTAAACGTTTCAGTAAAAAAACTCTACCACTTTTTTGTTTATTTTTTTTTCTTTTTGGATGAATTATATAGAGAAGGTGGAAACATTTTAAGTTCTTTGCGTCTCGTTCAAATCACAGCATGTCAGTGGATTCTATCCAGTTACATCAACGATTACACACGCAACCCTTCCCCTCACAGTCTCATACACATTCACGCACATACACACAAGCACACACATATACACACACAAGCACTCTCGTATACACATTGAGGTTGTGACTTTATATGTGGGTATATATATTTACATATATACATACAATGCATGGAAGAATATATTGTATATAAACACAAACGACAAATAGAGATACATATATAAATATACATACATACACACACACACACACACACACACACAC
>NC_068985.1:89312556-89316411 GCF_001194135.2 Octopus bimaculoides
TATATATATATATATCTGTGCGTGTGCATAATCATGTATACCTAAATATGTTTGTATATGTGTGTATATATATCTATAGATATAGATAGATACATACATACAGACATACATAAAATTAGTGTACATTTATACACAAAAGAGGTGACCTGTAACAGGACACATACATGCTAGAAGTAACAGTGGTAATCTAACCGCGGTTAAGAGAAATGTTGAAGGGGATGAAAAATAAAATGCTTTTTAATAGTTACCTCTTGTACCTAAGTTTCGGACATTAACGAACAAATAACATAAACTGTTTATCTCTGTCCTTCGTCATCAACGGCCGCTAGATAACATAATTATGGGACAAATAGGGAGCACATGTACCATATTTATACATTATAATTTTTCAAATCCACCGCGCAAGCGCAGTTATCGTCGGCAGCAAATAAAATCTTTATGTGCCCACTTTCTTCAAAATTACTAAAAATCATAGGGTAGAAGAGAAATTTTCTACCAGTGGCCTAGCATACATAAAATAGTCAAATAGACAACATATTTTTCAAATAAAATTAGTGTACATTTATACACAAAAGAGGTAACCCTTAACAGGACGCCTTACATGCTAGAAGGAACATTCAAAATCCAATCCAGGGTTAAGTGTAATTTGGAAGGGGATGAAAAATAAAAACATTTTCAATAGTTATCAATTGTACAGATAGATAGATAGATAGATAATAGATAGATAGATGATAGATAGATAGATAGATAGATAGATAGATATATAGATTGATAGATAGATAGTTAGATAGATAGATAGATAGATAGATATATAGATAGATAGATAGATAGATAGATAGATAGATAGATAGATACATAGATTGATAGGCAGGTAGGTATAGAGAGATTGACAGATTTATTGATAGATAGATAGATAGATAGATAGATAGATGTGAGTGTGCGAGCGTGTGTGTGTGTACGTTCTTGTTTGTTTGTGTGTGTGTATGTGTGTGTGTGTGTGTGTGTGTGCGTGTGTGTGTGTGTGTATGTGGTCTTTATTTGTCTTGATCCCTGTTATAGTCAGTATATTGATTGCTGTTTTGTGAAATTAGAATAATCTAAAGTAAATGTTTATAATTGTATTTCCATCGTCGTCTAAATCAATTGTAAAC
Source organism: Octopus bimaculoides (assembly GCF_001194135.2). Lineage (NCBI taxonomy): Eukaryota > Metazoa > Mollusca > Cephalopoda > Octopoda > Octopodidae > Octopus > Octopus bimaculoides. Next base: position 89,313,708 of record NC_068985.1, read on the forward strand.
ATCATTTTTTTTATTTTTGTAAGCAAACATCTCACCCAAGCAAAACAAAGTCGTCTACGGAAGAATTAATGAGAATTTAGCTACAAAAATATTTAGCTCTTTAATGAAATATCCAACTCGATATTTTTCAATAATCTCATTTGTGAATATTTCTTAATATTCGTCTTTAATTTCTGTAACTTTGACTTTTACTTTATGTGTATTTAAATTCTTGTGTTGATTGTTAATGTCAAAGTATAAAATGAACGCCTGTTAAGTGGATTTTTTAAAAACGTAATGTTATTATGGATGTTTATTAAAGAAAATATTGCTTCTAATTCAATTCATTAAAATCAATTGGATTGTATGTTTTCTTAAATGAGGTTATGTTTAGCTGAGTCTAGAGGTTGTTCTCGTCAGACTGTATGTGGAAGCGAATCAAATTACAGGATAATCTTGTTCAGGAAAAAAACGAAAACAAAATAGAGAATATAATATGAAAAAAAAAACGACCCATAAATATACAAATTCATAGAAGTAAAATGGCAAATCAAAGCTAAAGAAGTCATTTTAGATTAATTATATTTGACATTTTGCGAACAGATTCTAAAAACAACCAGCAATTAAAGGAGAATTTTTTTAAAACTTTCTCCTATACATAAATTGTCTCGTTAAGAAAAACAAAAAAATCATTAAAGTAACTTCAATATTTAAGCGACTTTCAAAGAAATTGTAAAGGAAATATATAAGTTATTTTATTCGAAATGAATCCTAATGTTTAGATATTTCTTTTCAGCGTTTAAATATATGTTCATCGAAGAATAACGAGCAGACTCACTCTGATGAAGTTGCGATATAAATTCTTTCAAAAACCATTAAATGCTAAAATATCACATATTTTCCCTTTAGATATAACCTGATGCGAATATATATTTTTGGAATCATAGTGTTAATAAAATAATCTTCTCTCCCTCCCTCTGTATCTACAAGCTTCTGCAAAAGTTAGGCTAATAACACAAATTATTACTAAAGTCATATAGAGTAAATATAAATATATCAAAAAATGATACATGGAGAAGACATCAGATTATGCTGATAATTGATTAAGCATCTATTTAGTTTAATCATGAAGTTAGAATTAATTTCAATACATTATTTTTTAAGCTTTTGGTTCTGAAGTATTGATCATATGCTGCTATACTTGCTAAAACATTTATCCCGAAGTCAGCAATACAGTATTGGGTTTGCGTTGGCATCCTTCTTCATCTAAGTGTCTCATGGACTTTTGCTTATGGAATGGTTTTCCTCTTCACCGTATTTTGCAATTTATTTTAAATTATTAAGTTTTCTTGCGTCTTTTGTATTTTGTGAATTAAAGAAAATGTTATCGTGTTCTTATTCTCTTTTCTTTAAGAGAAGTTAACTTAATTTTACTTTAAAATATGATGTTATATAGACTTTCAAAAATTCTCGATTGCTGCTCTTTCCTTTAGTTGCTTCAAATATTTCGTGTCCCCTAGGAGGGTCATTGCGTAGAACTTGCCTATTTGTATCAGAACCAATCCCTTATGTATGCATATGACAAAATTCTATCTATATGAATTCCAGGTTAATTTCTGTGAGTCATGTTCGGTAGTTTCATTTCTTTTTCTGCTGAAATGCAATTGGCAAAATAATTTCTTTCATTCTACTGGATTCTATAATATTAATGGCTAGCGCTTTTATATACGTTTCGCTATTTCTATCACAGATTTCTGCAGGTCAGGACTGAGTTTACAGTAGTCATTATTCCTAATTTTCTCTTTTTCCATTCTTTGGTGTCTTCTGTAATTCCAAGTAATTTTATGGATAGTTTTGTACTAATTCACTCAAAAAGGTAATTCATATCGTTTCATATCAACTTTGACATGTATAGCAATATGGAATCCACCATAAAACCTGGTCAGAATTTACGAAAATATTTCGAAGGATTTCCGAGTGGATTTTTCGGCTGATGTCACCTCCAGCCTTCATCAGGTATCTTGGAGAAATTTCGAACTTGGTTTCTCATTCCTAAGGTATTTTTCGATGGTGTTCCGAGTTTGATTCCAGGCAGTGACCTTAAATCTACCTCAAAACTACGTTAAGGATCCACGTGTCTGTGGAGTACTCAGCCACTTGCACATAAGATTGACGAGCAGGCTGTTCAGTTGATCGGATCAACTGGAAACCTCATTGTCTTAATCGACAGAGTCGATTTACCAGTTTGTATATATTCATACATATTCCAAAATGTAAGTACATATGGATTTTCAGCGATTTTTTTCCACCGTCTTTTTACCTTTCCTGAGTGACTTATTAATACTTTGCATCACCACGTCCTCGCGTAGTTATTTTACTTGTTGCCATTTTCTCTGTCTCTCCGTTTAATTATTTATACACACACACTCACACACACACACACACACACACACACACACACATATATAATTAGTCACAGTGAGGATATGTAAACCTTGTATAGGGATATTTATGCAAAATACACTGGTTTAATATATTATATTTTGAAAAGAAAATACTACGATGAATATATTATACATAATATCGTAAGATATCAGACATTTTTACTCAGTTGGAAATAGAGTGATTTAATGGATACAAATTAATTTATCAATTAATCAACATATTAACCAAGAATTGCTTCATGACACTATTGTTGGCTGATATGTTCATTAATTAATAAATT
>NC_068985.1:89317799-89323182 GCF_001194135.2 Octopus bimaculoides
TATATATATATATATATGCGTGTATGTATATATGAATGTTGGTATATTTATACAGATATACATTTGCATATATCCTGATGTCTGTATCAATATCATCAGTGACTCGTTTCAAGCTTATTGCCTTTTCCATAAACATATGTATCTATGATATTATTTGCGTAATTCGTGTTTCTCTTTTATGCATTTGTCCGCAAGTATGTATGGATAAATTTTCATCTATCAACGTGTACACGCATATGTGTCTATGTGCACGAATTTGTGTCTATGAGACTGCACTAAGTAAGAATCAATTACTCATACCACACTAACAATTGATTTTTCAACCAATTTATTTATATAACAATTTTATATCTATTTAGATGACAGCCTGTCTACTTAGATGTAGACATATATTTACAGTTGTCTCTTTCGTATGGCATTAGTCATTCACAGCGTTAGAGTCATCATTTGATATCTTGTTTTATTATACATTTTGCATTTCTACCCTCGATGGTTATTCAATATTTATCTCATGCTGACGTTAATACATAAAGACAACGCCGTCGAATTTCCTAACTAGAACCATATATCAACGAGCAGTTCTCTTTGTTTATTTAACCTTAACAAACATACACCATTGCAATGATGACAGTCTGTCAAACTGAATACTTATCGGTATTTAATTATACCCGATCTTGATTAAGAATGGCTTTAAGAAGACGTTTTTGTTTTTAGAAATACAGTCAAGTACTCCAGCATTTGAAATATTCTTCATAACTCGCAGAATATTAAAGCTCAAAATTCTCCTTGGAACTTTCACTGTTCTATCATTTATATAACAATTTTGCTGTTAATACGAATTGGGAAACATGTAAAATAACATTTTAATTCCCAAATATAGTTGAATACAATTCTCTTGTGCACTTTTACAAGATTTAAAATATATATAGATTGCGATTATGCGAATGGAATGAAGATGAGCGAACATATAACGTACATTGTGAGATTTACTTCGTTGAATGTACCAAATTTTCAATCTGTCTTGAAGTAATAGGGCTTAACGGAGAAATAGTAGTCATATATAAATGAACTAAAACATTCGGATTAATGCCATTGCAAGCTATGAAACAGTGCATGTTATATTAATATATCGCACTTCTTAGTGACTTAACGTGTAATTTTTAATTAAGGTTATGCTAAAGCCGAAAACAAGTTTAACATCTCTTAATATTGCATTGTGTATTTTCCGTATTGCGGAGAAGAACGTTACAGGGATTAGGTGGACATCACATTTCATGCTTCTGCTATCGATAAATTCAATAACAGCCTAACAATGGAATGGAAGTAATCGAATTACTCCATACCTCGAACTTGCTGGCGCTGCGCCAAAATTTAAAACCAATATTTCGAAAAGAAATATTAACATGCCGTGTATTCCGTCTTGATTTGCGTATTGTATAAGCCTAACTCCCTCCCACCAATTATGCTGGCATTGTGCCAAAATTTGTAACTAACATTTCGGAAACAATCGTATATATTCACGTTCTGAGATCAAATTCTGTTGAGGTTGACTTTGCCTTTCATCTTTGCCGGAACAATGAAAAAAGTATCAGTTGAGCAGTGGGGTGGATGTAATCGGCTTACTCACTCTTCAAGTATTTGCAAGTAAATAAATGTTTACCCATGAACTATAATATTTTCACAGAAGTTTGAAACAAATATTTCATCTTTTATGACGCTGAAACTCATTTACAACCGTGTCAAGGAAAGGGGTAACACGGAGATATACTCATAACTACACAGTGGACCTACCTAATATCTGTATAATTTGCTCAATAAAAAATAAAAAAAACATTTGCATTTAGAAATGAAGACGTGAAACTTCTCTTATTCGCAAATAATGTTTTTGAATCTAGTATTTTCCTGTTCATCACATCCCCCAAAATGTATTGTGGTTGCATATATATGCTACTGCATTTAAAAATGTACGCTACTGCATTTAAAAATATACATGCTACTGCATTAAAAAAAATAGAATAACTTGTGGTTTAATTTCAATGAAAATTTATCCTGGCTGATATATTTGTGCGCGTAACCCGAATTTGAAGACAAGACATTGAAGAAAATCTCAGAGTGTTGGTCATGAAATATTTAAAGTTGAGAAGAAATGTGTATTGAAGTGAAATGTAAAATTATGCAACAAAAATATGAGACAAAACTTATAAAAATAGGTATTTCTGCGTTTGATATCTGTACTATGATGCATGAATTTGGACAAGGTCACGAGTATGAACATAAATCAATATCTAAATACATTGAATTCTACATGAGATGCGATTTCATGGTATCTTTTAACCTCTTTCCAAGCGATTCAAAGATACCACAAAATATAAAAAGTACTGGCTAAAACATACAATTTTCGTTGAGGCAGAACCAAACTGGGAAATGAAATCTGAAACAAAATTCACATGGCATAGATGTAATTATTCTGCGAAATGTAATATTAAATAGAAAACACGATGCTAGAGAAAGTATATAAGATAAAGTACTGTATCGATAAAGTACTGCCCTTTTCTTCCATGTAACACTACAAGACAGCAGCTTTCGAATTATTACAGTGGAAAATATAATAAGATACGTAAAAGGCCCTAAGGATAGCAAGAGTATAAACTGGTCACACAATATGTTTTAAAGACACAAAGATGAGGTGACTACATAAAAGTAAATAATTCTGTAAGGATGGAATCCTTTGTAGGTGGAAATATCATATCATATAAGATATTATATGATATTATTTATATTATAGACTGAATGTATTTTGTAATAGCTTACTGAATGTTAATTAAGTTGAACAGGAAAAGTAGTGTCATAATACATAACCCAAATATCAGAGATAATGTGTCTAATGGAAATCAATTTATCGGGTAAACAGAAAAGAAGGGCGGTTAAACAAAACGTTTTTCACAATATTTCATGAATGAATGGCATTCCCAACATCATTTCTGTCCATGTTTCACCTTAAAAAACAAAAACAAAACAAAAAGCAATAATTATTCTTTAGAATACTACATGCTTTATACCTACACACTAACATACCTACATTCATTCATACATACATACATACATACATACACACACACACACACACATACACACACACACACACACACACACATATATATATATATATATATATATATATATATATATATAGAGAGAGAGAGAGAGAGAGAGAGAGAGACAGACAGACAGACAGATAGATTCACAGATTGAGAAAGATAGGGAAAGTTAAAGATATAAGGATAATAATATCCAGGCAGGGATCGTGGTAAGTCTCAGGTATATTCCATGTTACGACTAATCGCATCAAGTAGTGCCAAGCGTCATTGATTAATGAGTAATATGATTCCCGTTGTAATTCCTCGGATGAATAACTCTGGTTTCGATTCTCCTGGATATGAAGAATATCCAGAGTGTAGGTTCCAAACAATTATAAAGAATTTGGAGATAGATATTACATCAAAATATTTTCCTTTAATTCTACATTTGGCCACAAAACCCAGTTATTTGGTAACAAAATAACGAATAACTCTGTGTGTGTGTGTGTGTATGTGTGTGTGTGTGTGTGTGTCTAAGCACGTCCTGTTGAAGATTTATTTCACTTCTTTGGACTTATTTCTTTCTCCTTTCCCACGAAGTGCTATGCTCGAAACGTCGATGAACTCTGTTCACCGAGCGTCAAGCACTTAAATTTCTTGTGCATATTCACTTTTTGCCCGTTAAATTTACTCCATTATTTGCATTGACTCTGTATATGCATTGATTCTCTCTCTTTCTCTCTCTCACACTCTATCTTTCTCTCTCTCTCTCTCTCTCTCTGTTTAAAACATCATGTCTATCAAAGAATATTTTGTCTCAGACATTTCCATAAAGCCATTCCTTCTGAGTTGTGTGTTCATTTTGGTAAAATATGCAGAGGGTGATTTAAAATTCGTGTTGTTTGAGTTATGTATACCGAATAATAATAATAATAATAATAATAATAATAATAATAATAATAATAATAATAATAATAATAATAATAATAATAATAATCATAATAATAGCAATAACGAAATATTATTTAAGATTTAAATTTTGTTGTAAGGGCACCAATTTTAAGGTAGGAGGAAAATCAGTGACATCGACCAAGGATTCAGAGGGTTACTCGTTTTCTGGAACACAAAAGAATGAAAACATGAAAGGCAACGACGACTTCGGTGGAAATTGAACGCACAACGCAAATGACCTTGTAAGTGGGCAATGTCTAACGCATGACCTTCTTAATGGGCAATTTCGTGCTTCTTTAAATGACCTACCAATGTATATAGGGCGTATAGGAAGTATTGACAGATGAAACAGCGCTAAGCATTTTGCCTGGCGTGCTAGCGATTCTACCAGCACACAATTTAATGTATAGCATCAACACTAATAATTCATTCTACTGGAAGCGCAAGGGTTCAAATATGGGTGAAGGGATTAACTCGATTACATCACCCCCAGTGCGTAACCGGTATTTAATTTATCGAACCCGAAAGGAAGAAAGACAAAGTCGACCCCGGCGGAATTTGAACTCAGACAGGCGAAATACCGCTAAGCATTTCGTCCAGCGTGGTAACTATTCTGCCAGCACGCCGCTTTAATGAATAATAATAATAATAATAATAATAATAATAATAATAATAATAATAATAATAATAATAATAATAATAATCTGATCTATTATAAGCATATGTCCTGGAGCTTATGGGATGAGGGGCAGTAGATCACATCGATTCCAGTACTCAACTGGTACTCCATTTATCGATCGGGAAAGGATGAAAGGCAAAGTTGTCCTCGGCAAAATTAGAACTCAGAACGTAGCATCGGGCGAAATACCGCAGCGTGCTAACGATTCTGCCAGCTTACTGCTTTAATAATAATAATAATAATAATAATAATAATAATAATAATAATAATAATAATAATAATAATAATAATAATAATAATAATAATAACAACAACAAAACTGTACAAATCCAAATATATGGTGCCCTAGGCATAACACCTACATGAACTTTTAATTTGTTGTCTCTTGAGGTCTCTGGGTGAGACTTGGATCCAACTTGTACAAATGCAAAACAAAAGTCAAACATAAAATAATAATAATTATAATAATAATAATAATAATAATAATAATAATAATAATAATAATAATAATAATAATGATATGCCTACTATGGGCATACGGCTTCAAATTTGTAGGATGGGGGATCGTCGATTACATCGACCCCAGATCTCAACTGGTAGGCCGAAAAGATGAAAGGCAATGTCGACCTCGGTAGAAAATAATTATTTAAAACTTTTAACGAAATCAAAGCCTTGG
>NC_068985.1:89325071-89325684 GCF_001194135.2 Octopus bimaculoides
ACATATACATATGTATATATGTAAGTATAAATATGCATATATATATGTATATACACATGACTTTATTATTTTACATGTACATATTTATGTACACAGTGAGGCAGGTGGCGGAAAGTAGATTAATAAATATAGAGTAGGTTGTCGAAGCGCTAATGCTATATGAGCCATATGCGTAGTATGTGCTACAGAGAGAATTGAATGTCAAAAAGCAAATGTGTAACTAGGTTGCCAGCAAAATATATCCATCAGGGCACTTGTACGTAAAATTTGTTCTGAACGTCATTGTATAGCTTTATTTCTTTCATTTTAGCCACTAGATGTTGTATTCAGAATGAAAATTAAGTGCAACATATTCTTTTATTCTTTTACTGTTTTACTTGTTTCAGTCATTTGACTGCGGCCATGCTGGAGCACCGCCTTTAGTCGAATCAAATCGACTCCAGGACTTATTTTTGTAAGCCTAGTACTTATTCTATCGGTCTCTTTTTGCCGAACCGCTAAGTTACGGAGACCTAAGCACACCGGGGGACAAACACAGATACACAACATATACACACACACATACATATACACACACACATACATATATACATATATACGACAGGCTTCTTTC